>NW_003852403.1:35647530-35661032 GCF_000181295.1 Otolemur garnettii
AGGTTAGACTTGTGACCTAAAATGTGGTTGATTTTGGAGTATGTTCCATGGGCTGATGAGAAGAATGTGTATTCAGTTTTGTTTGGATGAAATGTTCTGTAGATGTCTGTTAAATCCAAATGTTGAATGGTTAAGTTTAAATCTAAAATTTCTTTGCTTAGCTTCTTATTGGGTGATCTACCCAACACTGACAAAGGAGTGTTAAAATTTCTGACTATGATGGAGCTCAAGGGAATCAAGTTGCTCATGCCTGTTAGAGTGTCTTATAAATTGAGGCACATTCTGGCTGGGTGCATAAATGTTAATCATTGAAATCTCATCATATTAATATTACCCTTAACAAATATGAAGTGATCATCCTTATCTTTCCTTACTTTTGTTGGTTTAAAGCCTATTGTATCTGTGAACAAAATTGCAACACCTGCTTTTTTCTGCTTTCCATTTGCCTCAAATATAGATGATCATCCCTTTACCCCGAGTCTATATTTATCTTTTAAGGTAAGATGATATTCTTGTATGTAGCAGATATCTGGCCTGAGTTTTTGTTTCCAGTCAGCCAACCTGTGCCTCTTTAGAGGACAATTTAAGCCATTCATGTTAGTTGAACGTGAATATTGATAAGCCTTGTAGAATTTTGGGTAGTGTGTTTTCAAAAATTCAGTGGACATTTTTAATCCTTTTGCCACTGTGGAAGTTGGAATTTGATCAAAAGTTTCTGAGTGAGTTTACTTTTGTGGTGGAGAATTATGCTGGTCATTATGAAGAATAGGTCTAAGAATATCCTGGAGAGCTGGTTTAGTTAGGGCAAATAATTTCAACATGTGAATGTCATTTAAGTATTTAATTTCACCATCATAAATGAAACTCAGTTTAGCTGGATACAGGATCCTGAGTTGAAAGTTATTTTGTTTTAGGAGATTAAAAATCTATGACCACCCTCTTCTAGCCTGAAAGGTTTCAACAGAGAGATCTTCAGTCATTCTAATATTCTTCCCCTTGTAGGTTATGGTTTTCTTACGTCTGGCTGCTTTCAGAATTTTCTCTTTAATATTAACTTTACTGATGTTAATTATGATGTGCCTGCGGGATGTCTTTTGGATCAAATCATGCTGGGGTTTTGAAACCATCTGCTATCTGAATTTCAGAATCTCTTGGCATGTTTGGAAATTTCTCTTTCATAATCTCATGAAGAGCCTCTGTGCTTTGGAAGCAACTTTGTCACCTTCAGGGATTCCTATAAGGTGAATATTAGTTTTCTTCAAATTATCCCAGAGCTCTCTGAGAGAATGATTCATTTTTGCTCTCTATTTCTCTTTCTCTTTGAGAGTTTGGGAGAGTTCAAAATCTTGTCAATGTCAGAAATCCTTTCTTCTGCTTGCTCCATTCTGTTACTGAGGGATTCTACTACTTTTCTCAAATCTTTGAGTGCTTCAAATTCTTGTCTCAATGTGTCAAAATCTTTGGTGATTCTGTCTTTGAATTTGTTGAATTCTTGAGACAACTTTTGAAATGCTTCTTGAATTTCTAATTCCAACTTTGCCTCTATTCTATTAATCTTATTTGCAATACAAATTCTGAATTCATTTCTGACCTCTCAGCCATCTGTTTATGAACGGGATCTTCCGTTGTGTCTGTTGTATTCTTCCCTGGAACGCTTGATCTACTCTGGTTATTCATGTTACTGGAATTTTTCCAGTGATCCCGCCCCATGATAATTTTACACTATTTGGCTAGATGAACATATAAGGAGAAGTTGGGTGGGTGGGAGCTCCAGGAGTAGTGATTATCCAGTCCTTTGCCCAAAAGCTGGAACTGGTATCTGAACCTTTTCCCCTTATCTGATGTCTGAGTGTTTATCCAAAGCCCAATTATATGAAATTCATGGAAGTTTGCCTGTGTGATCTGTAGCCTATTTGTTCCTCAATTTGCTTTAAATGAAGGAAATTATAAGAAGCAATCAACAAATTTGCCTTTACATTAATAGAAGGATGTTCATTATTACAATATTTTTTGTTTTCCCTGCTTAGAGAATAGGGAGGATAACATATCCTTTAGTGTCCCAAATAAGATAAGAGATGGTGATTGAATGTCAGTTCAGACAGAAGGAATGAAATGTCCCAGTCTCTCTAGCATGGCTCAGATTATGTCTGTTGTTCTGGAATAATTATTACTAGTGTAATAGTGTAATTACCCCTGACACACACCTCCTTATTATTTTCAGATGTGTCTGGGTTTGAAACAAATGTTGTCTAGTTTGAAGTTAATTAAAGAAGACAGAGAACCTCCCCTCTTAGAAAAAGCCAGCCAGTCTTGCTTACAGCATTCAGCTTTGGGCCATGGGTGAATTCCTCACAATTTATTCTGAATGCCAAGTGAAGGATCCAGGACCTTGAGGAAAAAAATCTAGCATTGACCAAGTCTTGGAAGTAGTGTCAGCACTTGAGTGTTTCCTTATATTGTCTTGGCTAAGATATAGAGTTAGGAAAACTTTTCACTCACAGTCATTACAGGAATCAAAGTAAGTGCATCATCAAAGAGATGTACTTTATTTTGATAAATTCTAAGACACACAGCTCAGAGGGTGATAATGTCCTATATGTGACCTCTCATGCTGATGACTATGAAATATTTGGATCTCAGAGAAATAACCTACCAAATGGCCACTGCTCGTAAAACTTTTGATTCACCTCTAACGGGGCTTTACATAATAACTCTATGTATGAATAGCACTCAAGGAATAAAAATTCTTAATTCCATGTATATAATTACAAATTTTCAGTATACTTTTGTAATCCTGAAAAGTATAAAAATCCTGTCATACAGTGAAAGCCAGAGACGTTATTTCTTAATTTTTTAAACATTGAAAAATATAGCAGCAATTTGAATTTGAAAATCAGGCATCCTAAACAGCTAGCAAATTATAGACCCACAAAGTCAGCCATCTTTTTGTCCTTTCCTTGATTGGTGAATTGTGCAGAAGTGATCAAGATCAATTCAAGGATGCATGAATTTCATCTTCTTCAGTTTATGAATGTTGTATTAGGCCTGTAATTCCTTCACAAGATGACACTCTTAGAGACTGAACAAAGAAAGCAATTGATATTTTATTCATATCTTGGCAGTGAATTTTGCTTATTACCTTTTTCAAAGTACAATTGCATGAATAGTGACTACCTCTGCATAGGTATAAATGCATATATGTGGAAAAAGCTAAAAATAAACATCATGAAAATAGCCTTTACCTTTCAAAATCATTTTCCCAATCTGTTCAATGAGGCCAAACTTGTGCAGTGAAATTTATGCATAAAACAGAGTAGATTCTTTGAGCCTTACTGCTATCTTGGGGTCCATTAATATAAGGCAAATAGAAACAAATGTTTGTAGTAACTTATCTTATTAGATTAGATTCCATGAACTAATTTCATAAATTATTATTCATACATCTAAAAATAAAGCATATGGTAAGTGTTCAATAGGCATGAGATTATAGTAAACCTGGTTAATGTCTTCGACAGATTCATATACTACCAAAGTTTTGCAAATACAGATAGCTTAAATCAGCACTTTTCAAATTTTAATCTACACATTTTGTGTAGCAAGAACCTAAAAAACATGTTACTAGACTAATCTTCCCTAATAATGTCCATAGGTAGTAATGGAATCTATTGCATTAATGGCTGGGAATAAATATTTAGTTGGTTTGATTTGAAGAATTTTTTCTTCTCTACCCTTCCCCCATGATAAGTATTTCTTGCTAATTAAACAGTGTCATTAGAATGTAAATAGTTTTTTTAGTTAACTTATTTGCAAGTGATTGTTCAACACACTTTTACTTCATCAATTGCATATCTTGCTAGTCAGTTCACAGGTATACAATGAACTCGCATTTAGTCACAATAGTTAAGGAATGGATACTACTGGTTAATTAACTATTCTAGTTAACTGATAATTACAGTATACACTTCCAAAAATGAAAGCAAGGTCATAAACACTATATAAAACTTAATTTAATATTTTATTTCATAGACACAATGGATTTCGGAGTCTTTATGTAGGTCAAAATATATTATTTTATTGATTTATTGAGCACCAAGACTTATCAAAGTTTATCTTTGTAATATATGTGCAATCACCCCACTTCTCACCATCTTGTGCCAGTAAATGTTTACTGTGGTTCAAGTTACTGTTGTCTCTTAACTAGATTATTAAGTCATCCTGCATAATCTTCTACCTGGTTTCTCTAACTCAGTCTTCCTTCTGAAATCAGAGTGATTTTTAAAGAGAAAATCTTACATGGTTACTTCTCTGCCTACAAGGTACCAATGGCTTTCTATTTCTTGCAGGATAAGGTTCCAAATTCTCTTATGGTCAGGACTAAAATTACTTTTCAGTTTCACATATCATCTGTCCTCTCCATGACACATCCACACATCCATCTCCTTTCCTTCAGTCTATTCTCTAATTAAATTAATGACTTCCAGATCCAAGAAGACTCTATATACTTTATTGTATTCAGGCCTTGGTACCTGCTGCTCCTATCTGGGACCATTGTCTTTCTGTTCTACACTTTCTCTCGCATTATGTGACTAATTCATGATCATTCTTTCATACGTTCCTCATCTTAGCATTTAAATTTTGGCTTCTAATTTTCTCTTTCCTCAAGTATAACTCCAAATCTATAAGGGCCTTTATGATGGTAAATCTTTCTCACCATTATAGCCCTAATGCCTGGCACAGTGATAGACATAGATGTCACTCTATACATTTTTATTAAATAAAATAATATATTACTTTCCTTGATATTAAAATGCATAACTTTGGATCAGTTTAAATATTAATTTTATCCATATACTATAAAAAAGATAGTAGATAAACTATTTGGAGTCTGAGTTTGCATCCTAGAAGATGTTCTCCAAAATTACTACTCAATATGAACAGGTCTCCTGGTCACTTCTCTTCTTTTTATAAAAATAAGGTGCAAATTGGGCAAATGTGGGGCTTGTTGGGTCAAAATTACTCATCTTCCTTTCATAAGAAGAAGCTTGGGATTTTGCTTATTTGATGCTTTGATGATTTCAAGAGAAAATGGATTATGGAATATATTTCCAGGACAAAAATTTTAAAAATAAGAATGGCAGAAAATACTAATCAGAATGAGTGAATAACACTTCAATAGATTCTCAAATCTTGAAAAATTACAAACTAAATATAGTAACCCATGATATATAAAACTCTGAGAATTTAATCAAGCAATTACATGTAAGAAAAGGATTTAATTAAGAGATAATCATCAGGATTTCAGATTTGTTAAGGATAATCAACCTTGGCTGATATTATCATCATCCAAGAAATCTTTGTCAGAAAGAACTGGCAAAGACTCAACATTTCACAAACTCCAGATTGTAGTCCAAGACTCAAATGGTGATTGAGATGACTGAGGATGAGCTATCAGCTGTGGCAAGATGAGAAAGTAACTGTCTGTGGTCATTAATGACCTCATAATCCCAGGGTTTTCCAACCAGAGAGTTTATTTCTCACACACATTTCATGTTAGCTACAGGTTAAATATAGCTTGGATTCAACATGTCTTTATTTCAAGATCCAGGCTCAAAGAGAAACTACTAATTGAACTAAGGCATTCTCATGGGAAAGGATACATTAGAGATGATGTCAAAGCATAAAACTACTATTGAAGATTCTCCTGAGATATGGCACATGTCACAATTGGTCAGAGCACGTTATATGACTAAACCTTGTGCTAGTCTGAGTTAATATTTGCCACCAACACAGAAGCTCTGTAAGCCACATGCAGGTTAGGGTAGGGTAGAGTTATACAGTCTTTTTATGTGGAAAGGGATGCATATTTGGAAGTAGTAATACAACGTACCACAGTCCTTGAACTGGGAAATAGGAAAAAGTCACAATGAGAGAGTTGGCAGGGATGTAGAGTTAATTTGAAATGGTAAGGCTTTGTGGGCTAACATTTCTGAAATCTGAGTCAAGTCCATTATTTACAAAAGTTGTGTGGGCAGTGGCTAAGGACGTAGTCACATAGATCTCAGATGGTACAGGGCTCTATTGCTTTTTAGCTTTGTGACCTGGAGAGACACTTAAGTTTTGTGAGTCTCAGTTTTTGTGGCAGAGCTTATTTACTGTTCACCAAACCACAAAGAAACAGCTACATATTTCTCTATATTTATTTACCTCATATATACTTTTAGTTGGGGTGAGGCTACATGAAAGTTTCTGGCTAATGGGGTATGCATAATTCATACTTCCAGGTCTGGCTCCTAAAATCAGCCCTGAGATTCTCCACTCATTTTCTTCTGTTCTGTGGAACCAGTAGGGCTAGATGGCAGATGTCTAGATCCCTGAAGGGATCCTAGAGAAAAGAGGCACAAGAGAACCACCAACCCACACTGGACCTATGCCAGCCTATGATAATAAAGCTGATTTGTGTTAAAGAATTGAAATTTCAGGATACATCTGTTTCTGCAGTATTGCTTAATATTCATCTATAGATAAGGATAAAGAATATCTGCAGGGTTTTTGCAAAGATTAATTGAGATAATTTATATAAAGCAGAAAGCAATGTCTGCCACCATGAAAACTCAGTATGTAGCAACTGCTATAATTTATTTTTGTTTATACTTAATTTTATATTTATGACTACAAAATACAAAGGTTATATTTATCAAGAGATTACAAATAAGGTCTTTAGAATCAATAGATTTAGTTCATGTCTCAGATCTGCTATGTGTATAACTGTGTATGTTAAGAACACTATTTAATAACTTCTCTACACCTAAACTTTTAATATATGAAATGGAAATAAAATAGCATTCACTTCACAAGGTTCTAAGTTTACAATGAAATAGTGTATGTGGTGGGAGATACTCTTCTGCCTGATCCTTCATCATAGGAACAGAGTGGATCATTAGGAAAAGAATTAAGATAACAAGTTTATGTGGTGACTGAACTATGATTTTGATTTGATTGACTCAATCGACTGTCTACTAATAGAGCTTTCTTCATCCACAAAGGTGGGGACCAGATGATGGTCTGCTGTCTGTGTCTGTGTGGTTTTGCTGCTGGAAACAAAGAAAAGGGGCAAATAAGAGCTTAGGAGCTGGAAAAACAATATATACCATTTTGACTTCATGATGAATTTGTATTTCTTTTTGGTAATTTTAATGCCATTATGAATATAGCATTAATTAATTTTACTTTATTACCATTATAATAGTAGTATATTTTGTTATAAAAAGTTAGAAATACACAAATTTGGACAGAAAGAAAAATATAAGTTATTCTATCCCACCATATCTGGTACTTTTTGTACCTATGTTCAGTCATCTTTCTATGTATAAGTTTTGTTTATTTATTTAACACAGATGGATTTCCTAATGTTATATTAAAATTACTTAATAAATACTGTTTTGGGGACTATAAATTATTTAATTATGCAAGTGGTATCACAGTTTACTTAGCCATTTATTTATCTTGCAACATAAAGTTATGTTTAGTTTCATACTATTATAAATAATGCCCATTAATTTATTTATATATTACATAGTTTTTTTCCTTTATGTAGTTATAAAAAGCTCACAGAATTGGAATCATTAGGTCAGATAAAAAATATTTATAAGAAATAATATAATATATTGCCACATTTCTACTTCCAGCAATACATAAAAGTGATGGTTGCATATGGCCTATCATAAGTTTCATTTTTAAAAAAATTGCTAATTATGGCTTCCATGGCCATTGCAACAACAAAAATAAACAAATGGGACTTAAACTGAAAACTACACAGCTAAGGACACAACAATTAAGGCAAATAGTCAACGTTCTGAAAAGGAAAAGATATTTGCATGTTACAAATCTGACAAAGGGTTGATAATAAGGATCTACAGAGAACTTTTATCAACAAAAAAAGGCAAACAATCTCATCTATCTCTGGGCAAGAGACATGAACAGAACCTTCTCTTAGAAGACAGATGAATGGCTAACAAACATGAAAAAACGCTCCTTGTCCCCAGTCATCAGAGAAATGCAAATCAAAACCACCCTAAAATATCCTCTAATTCCAGTGAGAAAAGCCCACATCATAAAGTCTTAAAGTTGCAGAGACTGATGCATATGTGGAGAGGAGAAAAAACACTTTTTCACTGGTGGTGGGAATGCAAACTAATACAGCCTCTTTGGAAAGAAGTATGGAGAATCCTCAAAGAACTCAAATTAGACCTTGAATTTGATACTGCAATCCCATTACTAGGCATTTACCCAGAAGAAAAAAAACATTTTATCATAAGGACTTTGCACAAGACTGTTTATCACAGCTCAATTTACAATTGCTAAGATGTGGAAACAATCTAAATGTCCATCAACCAAGGAATGGATTAACAAATTGTGGCATATGTATACCATGGAATACTATTCAGCCATAAAAAATATGGAGACTTCACATCTTTTATATTAACCTGGATTGAGTTGAAGCACATTCTTCTTAGTAAAGTATCACAAGAATGGAAAAGGAACTAGTCAATGTACTTAATACTAATATAAAGCCAGTAGACAAACTAACACATGCCCACACAAGAGAAAAAATTATTTAAAAATATTAACATAGGATATCTAACCATATATGGATATAAATATATGCATATATTTGTGTTAGATATATAAATGGTGGATATTTCATTTTATTTCTTAATGATATATGAATTTGAATAATCTTCTGAGTTTACTTATTGTAGTGGATAAGTTTTGAGTTTACTCTTTATGCTAGTTGCTAATTTTTCTAATTTTTTATTGACTTGTAAGAGTGTTTTTATAGTAAAGATATTAGATATATAATCTTCTTATTTCATTATTTATTATCATGAGAATGAGTAACTGGCTGCCCAGTTCCTCCCAATTCACTTTTATTTTAATTTAATTGATTTAATTTTCTCAAGACAGAGTCTCAAGTTGTCACCCTGGGTAGAGTGCTATGGGATCACAGCTCACAGCAACCTCCAACTCCTGGGCTTAAGCAATTCACTTGCCTCAGCCTCCCAAGTAGCTGGGACTACAGGCGCCTGCCTCAACACCCGGCTATTTTTTGGTTGTAGTTGTCATTGTTGTTTGGCAGGCCCAGGCTGGATTCAAACCCACCAGCTATGGTGTATGTGGCTGGTGCCTTAGCCACTTAAGCTACCCTGCCGAGCCATCTCAATTCACTTTTAGCTAAGCATGTGACTATCCCTTTACCCTCTTATATTTTATCATAACTGAATTGACCATATTTAAAATTGACCACATTTAAAACCTCCCATTTGGCTGGACTCTCAAGCTTGGTAGTAGCCAATTCTTCATGAAGAGAGGCCTAAGAACAGACTTTTCAACTTTTAGCTAATATGCCTAATATCTGTTGGTTATTTCTCCAAAAATGGCATTGCTTCAGATTTTTATTTAATTAAGTCCCTTGGACTGTATGTAAAATGTTCCTTCTGAAACAATTTTGGGCTTGTCAGAGGGGTACTGAAGTGTGGCTGAGTTTCCATGTAAACTGAAATGTAAGAAATAATTGGCATCTTCATAGAAATTTCCATTAGGAACCACAATGTTCACATTGTTGTTTGTACTTCAAACATTTTTTAATGTGTCTTCACAGAATACAGTTCTAAGCATTGAGAATGTTTTCTCAGAATTCCTCCATGGAGGTGCTGTTTTCTGTAATTACCTGTCCTAGTGCAAAGCAGAGAAGAAACCGACAGACTCTATGTTTCACATTGCCAGTTGAACTCCTATGGGTAGTGGCTGATGAGCCTACTTTTCTTCCCACTGTTGATGTACAGAAGTTTCCAAATACCACGGTTTTAAGCAGGTATCTTGAAGGTTGTATATCGCTTTTGCACATTGTGGATTATTTTCAAACCATTGTCTTTCTTCAACCCTGGCTTATTTTGATGTTTAAGAGTGAAAATCTTAAAGATTTTGGCTTCTAGGATTCAAGATGCACTATGTTAACATTGCCATTTGATAGTATCTTAAGAAACGTCTTCTAGATTGAAAAAGGTATCATTCATTCATTTATTCAACATTGCCTGAATTTGAATTTTAGTTCATCTATTTAGTTGTGTGAATTGGGCCCAGTCAATCTGATCTTTTTAACTGTTCTTAGCTATATTGTATTATTTCTGCTGTGATGACATAAGTCAGGCACTGTGCTGGCCACAACGCATATTTTAGTGAATAAAGCAAACAAAGATCTTGCATAGAGGTTAGCACAGGTCTGGATGGGCCTTCTGGGTTTTGAAGAGGATAATAGAGGCTGCCTAAATTTGCATCTCAATTTTTATCTTTCTAAAATATATACAAACTAGAAGGAAAGAAAATAAAATTTCTCATAGCTTATACCCACAGCTTTAGTAGGAGAAAATTTCAGTTTATCCAGTTAGGGTATGACTGGATAAATATGAAGTGTAAGTTCAGAAACATGGTAGATAAAGGCCCTGGCAACTGAAAAAAGAGGGTGAAAACATGAGCAAGGACTCAGGTAGCTGTCATGGGCATCTAATGGACCCCAACCCAGGACAGTGGCTGGAAAAGGAGATGGTTCAGAGGAAAGGATGAAACTTACACCAAACTTAGTGCATAAAACTGGAAGCCGGTGAGGGCATACATTGTTCCTTGCACATGGTGGCAGCATGAGAACAATGCAGCACCTGTCCTGGTTCCCGGGCTCTTTTTATTGGGTACATAACAAAGTATACATGAAAGAAGGCACAATAGCCATTAGTCAGCAGTCAAGATTAAGAATGAGAGAGGGGAGATTATAGTGCCCAGGAGGGTTGATTGAAGGGTAAGCAAGGGACATCTGAGGTGGCCAGATACTGGTGCACCTGGAACAGAGGTGGGGAGAGCAAGTCTCATCTCCTCAGACAGATGTCTCAGTTTCTCTAGTTAAAGCTACCAGTTGATGGTCTCAGCTGCCTGAACTGCTGATTTCCCCATGCAGGGATAGTAAGATAGACATTTCCCTGGCTGAGCATTTTACCCTGAGTTGGAATTCATGAGGAATTCATCCTGTTCTCCTCCCACATGGTACCACACTTTGGGGAAAAGAAGGCACCATGGGCCATAGAAATATCTCTGGATGGCCTAGAGGTAAAGGAAAGGAAGGAATAAACTGAAGATAAAAACCACAATATAACTTGATATAAGCAAAGATTCTGAAGAAAATGAATGAAAAAATTTATAAAAGAACTAAGCATCTGTGTAGCAACAGAAGAAAGCACTCTTAAAGCAAGAAGTCAAGTGTATCAATACCCAATCTCTTATATCAGTGCAGGCTTAGGAAACCCAACACAAAAACACTAACAACAAAATGACACAGCACCCCGACAAAGTTGCTATACATAATTTAAAAAGTGCTTAAAGGAAAACTCAAAGCCTTAAATATTTATGAAATGCTGTTACATGAATTAAATAATTAAACCTCCAACTCAGATAAAGACAAAATTAAAGTGAAAGAAAATAGAAGAAATGTCAAAAGAGCAAAAGTCATAATTTAGAAAACAGAAAAACATGACAACTAATATATAAATATAATCAATCATTCTTATCTGTGATAATGGCATTGTGGTCATGTTTTTTTAAAAGTGTCCTCAAACTCTTAATATTACTAGTGGAAAGCAAAGCAAAACAAAACAAGTCCCAGCCACTTTGGAAAAGAAGTTAGATATTCCTTAGAAAGTTAAAAATGCACTTATTGTAGGACCCATGAATACCACCCTTTGGTATTTAGCCAGGATCAGTGAAAACTATGATTACACAAAAACAAACATTGAGTACAAATGTTTATAACGGAAACTTTTTGGTAATCATGGAGGCCTGGAAACAACTCAGTCCTTCACCTGATAAATAGATAAACTAAGTGTGATATATCCATAAAACAGAATACTGCTTAGCAATGAAAAGGACCAAATTCTTGATAAATGCAACAACATAGATGACTTGCAAAAGTATTACACCAGGTGAAAGAAGCCAGACTCAGTGGTACTGGGAGTGGGAAGAAAATTGAGTAGAAAGGGACATGAGGGATGGAATCAGTGGAAAAACTCTGGCAACTCGAATAACCAGAGTAGATCAACTCCTCCAAAGGAAAATGGGGCAGACGCAATTAAAGACCCCATCCACAAGCAAATGGCTAGGATGTCAGAAATAGAGTTCAGAATGTGGATAGCAAATAAGATTAACAGAATGGAAGAAAGGAAGAAATTAGGAGTTCAAGAAATTATTCAAAAGATTTCTCAAGAAATTATTCAAAAGATATCTCAAGAAATTATTCAAAAGATGCCTCAAGAACTCAATGATTTCAAAGATAAAATGATCAAAGATTTTGAAACACTGAAACAAGAGGTTGCAGCCCTCAAGGATCTGAAAGACATAGGATCTCTCCATAACAGAGTGGAACAGGCAGAAGAAAGGATCTCTGATTTTGAAGACAAAGCTTTTGAAGAAGCCCAGGAGCTCAAAGATCAAAAGAAATGGAGAGCAAAAACAGATCTCACTTTCAGAGAGCTCTCGGATAATTTGAAGAAAACTAATATTCGCCTTATAGAAATCCCTGAAGGAGATGAAGTTGCTTCACAAAACACAGAGGCTCTACTTCATGAAATTATGAAAGAGAAATTTCCAGACATCCCAAGAAATTCTGAAATTCAGATAGCAGATAGTTTCAGAACCCCAGCACTACTTGACCCAAACAAGACATCCCCCAGACACATCATAATTAACTTCACCAAAGTTAAGATGAAAGAGAAAATTCTGAAAGCAGTCAGACGTAAGAAAACCATAACCTACAAGGGGAAGAGTATTAGGATGACTGCAGATCTCTCGGCTGAAAACTTTCAGGCCATAAGAGGATAATCATTGACTTTTAATCTCCTAAAACAACCCAGGATCCTGTATCCAGCTAAACTGAGTTTCATCTATGATGGAGAAATTAAATATTTCAACAACATTCACATGTTGAAGAAATTTGCTATAACTAAACCAGCTCTCCAGGAAATTCTCAAACTTATCCTCCATAATGACCAGTGCGATCCTCCACCACAAAAGCAAACCCACCCAGAAACTTTTGATCAAATTCCAATTTCCACAATGGCAAAAGGATTAAAAATGTCTACTGGACTTTTGAGCAACTCGATGCCCAAAATTTTACCAGGCTTATCAATAATTTCAATCAATGTGAGTGGCTTAAATTCTCCTCTAAAGAGGCACAGATTGGCTGATTGGATCCAGAAACTCAGACCAGACATCTGTTGTATACAACAAACTCACCTTACCTTAAAAGACAAATATAGACTCAGGGTGAAGGGATGGTTATCTATATTCCAGGCTAATGGAAAGGAGAAAAAAGCAGGTGTTGCAATATTATTCGCAGATACAATAGGTTTTAAACCAACAAAAGTAACCAAAGATAAAGATGGCCACTTTATATTTGTTAAGGG
>NW_003852403.1:35664785-35708537 GCF_000181295.1 Otolemur garnettii
TGGATGGAGCTGGAAAATATCCTCCTTAGCAAAGTATCTCAAGAATGGAAGAAAAAGTATCCAATGTACTCAACACTATTATGAAACTAATTGTTAGCTATCTTAGGAAAGCTACAATCCAAATGGAGCCCTAGACTATGGGGAAAGGGGAGAGGGGGAGGGGATGGGGGAGGATGGGTGAAGAGAATGATATTGTGGGGACCACGCCTATAATTTATCCTATTAGGGTACATGTGAATTTGTCTAAAGGTTGAATATAAATGTCTTAACACAACAATTATGAGAAAGACATGATGGCTATGTTAGCCAGTTGGATGAGAGTTTTCCAAACTGCATATGGAAGCAACACACTATATCTTATGATAGAATTAATGTACACAATTATGATCTAATAAAAAATAAATTAAAAACAAAAGAAAGAAAATGACATGAAGGCTATGTAAACCAGTTTGATGGAAGTGTTTTGAATTGTGTGTGAAAACCCCACACTATACCCCAGAAGTACATTAATGTACATAGTTACCATTCAATAAAAAAAAAAAGGACATGAGGGAATATTTTGGAGTGATAGCTCTACATCTTAATTTTAATGGTATTTACATGACGGTATACGTGAGTCCAGAAATGGAACTGTATATTAAAATGGAAAAATTTTACTTCACATGAATTATATCTCAAAAAATCTAAGTAAAAGAGTTTCAGAAATTTAAAATAGGTTTAGAGGTTCTCGCTAAACATTTTATGCATAAAATAATATAATCTGATATTTCCTTCAAGATAAAATGCTGGTTTGGAGAGAAGTAGGTGCAGAAATATATGAGATCAGATTGTCCAAGAGTTGTAATTGTTAAAACTAGAGTTCCCCTACTATATACTTTGCTGTTTTATATATTTGGTCTTCCTTATGATAAAAAAATATTTAAAATACAAAAGGTTTTATGTAATCGGAAGTTAGTCAACATAGAATAAAAATTCTATTTAATATACTATTGTGATCAAGCAATAAATCTTGTTATATTTTTCAGGAAATCATTATGTTGCTATCACTGAAAGAAAACTAGTTTGAAAGTTTTGAGTTTGAAATACTAATTTGGAATTTTATAAAATACATCTGTTCAATGGGAGTTCCATAGTAAATAAAATTAAACATCTGTTTCTCAGAGCATTTAATGTCCTATTGTAGTATACAGCATTTCCTAAATTTATTTGTATATAAAATTCTCTTATTTGAGGAGTGTGGGGCAAGATGACTGACTAGAGATATCAGTTGTCAGATCATTTCAGAAAAAAAGAAAAGTTTTAAAAGAACAAAGAAAATATATCCCAGGTATAATTCTGAGGAAAAAGCACCAGAGCCTACCAGAGATTCCATGAGAATCAGTGGATCAGAACAGAAGGTTTTGGCAGAGATCAACCCTTGAGAAAATTGGGAGCCCCACAGTAAATAAAATTAAACATCTGTTTCTCAGAGTATTTAATGTCCTATTGTAGTACACAGCATTTCCCAAATTTATTTGTATATAAAATTCTCTTATTTGAGGAGTGTGGGGCAAGATGACTGACTAGAGATATCAGTTGTCAGATCATTTCAGAAAGAAGGAAAAGTTTTAAAAGAACAAAGAAAATATATCCCAGGTATAATTCTGAGGAAAAAGCACCAAGAGCCTACCAGAGATTCCATGAGAATCAGTGGATCAGAACAGAAGGTTTTGGCAGAGATCAACCCTTGAGAAAATTGGGAGCCCCACAGTAAGGGCAGGTGGGACTATGTTTTTCTTTCCTTCACTCTTCTGGTAGACCCCAGGTTCTGGAGCTGCTCAAGAGCTTCTCTAGCCTCATGAGTCGCAAAGCTATATATGCCACTAAACTCGGAGATTCTTGAGAAAGAGTGCCAGGCTGCAAGCACCCTCAGGTTGCTGCCTCTCACCACAGACTAGGATGAGGCACCAGATGCCATATTGCTGCTCTACCCATTGTGTGCCTTTCTCTTTCCTAGGGAGCTACAGCCCTTCCTTTCCCCCCACCCCCAGTGATCCCCACAGACCAGACTGCAGTGATGACAGAGTATATCCTGTGGGAACTATGTGATTCTAAAGCTTAGAAATTCTGAGTGGGCTGCCTTTAAGGGAGAAGAACAAAGGGGACCAGAGTGCCAGCTCATCCATTCAGACACTTCTCCTCTTTTTGCCCTCCTCTGCTCACTGTTGCTAAGTAGCAGTTACCACATGAGTTGGCACACATGTCCCAGTGGATGGTTAAGCTGGAGTTCTCAGGATAGTTACTTCTGTTCTGTTGGTGTACTAACCACACTGAGGCTTCCACAGAGAGTGAGGCTCATGTCTTTCCTCTTACAGACCTGCAGTAGGCCAAGGGGTGCTCTGATTGTGAGCTCATTTCCCACCTGCCCTCCCCAGTGCTGCTCAATGGGCTGTTCCAGCAGAGCAGGGAATATCTGGAATGAAGGGACATTAAACCTGCTTGAGCACTCCATGGGCAACTTGAGACTAGCATGCTTCTCTCTGGCATGATTAGGGAATTGAACTTGGCAGACCCATAGGCAAACTCCCATATACCCAGGCCTGGATTATATTGCTTGGGGAACAGAAGGGAGATTTATGAACTAATCTTGGGAGATGAGGGAGTCTGTATGAATACAACTTAAAAAAGTGCAATGTGGGTCAAAGCAGCAGTGTATTCAAGGAGCAGTCTTCCCCTAAAAAAGAAAGCCACATTTTTAGTCTGGGGAGGAATCCTATGCAGGGAAGATCCAGCCCACAGTGCCATTACTGGTGAGTTCAGCTAGTTCAGGCTGCTGATTGCTTCAAGACCTCAGAAGGAGAACTCAAGTAGGGGAGGAGAAAGAAGAATAAACTCACTCCTGAAAGTCAGACAATGAATCCTAGCTTGCCCTTCCCCCACAACCAGATTTCTTGGCTTGGTGGATCTACTTCAGCCCCTCTTGGGAGGTTTTACCAGTGACCTGGGTGCTGACCCTTGTCTCCAGACAAGACAGTTCTTGTGAGCAATTCTGTGGAGCCTGAATGCAGGCTTATTTAACCCCAGCCCTGCTCAGCTTCACTCCTCCAACTGCCTCCCCTATGGTGGAACACGATAGTCCCCGGGGGAGTGCCAGGACCTTGCCCAACTACCCAAGGTACCTAAGTGCTTCTCCTGATCAATTAGAGTTAGTTGCAGGTCTCAAAAAACACCACTGCAGCTGGCTCTTTCCTGCAAGTGTCACCTACTGGCAGGAAAGATAACTTACTTGTCTAGCCCATTACAGCATTTGCTGACTTAATGATACAAGACATGGGGTGGGGGCTCTTACACACAAGCAATACTTACTGACTTAGAGGTTAAGCTGTGTGTCTTCATATAATTTATACTTTAAAAAGTCCACAGGGCTGGGGAAAGTGAAAGGATTTCAAAGATCTCCAACAAAGATCTCCTGTTTATCAGCAACAAACAGGAAAGCTACCCAGACACATAGTATACATCATGGCTACAGCCTAAAAACAAAAACAAAAACAAACAAACAAAAAAAAACTAGCAACTGAGGATTCTGTAACCAAAGTATTCATCCAGAACCTAGATCCCCCATCACAACACCCACAAGCAAAGTCAAAGATCCTTGCCCAACATATGTTATAAACATATTCTTAAGAGCAAGGAGAAAATAAAAAACCCCATCTAAACAAAAGAAAATCCAAACCCAAGAAATGATAGCTGCTCCAGGTAAGAAGAAATCAGTGTAAGAACTGCAGAGTGTCAAAAATCAGAGTGAAAAGACATTCCCACAGAAGCGCACTAGCTTTCTAGCAATGAATCTAAATCAAAATGAAAATAGTGAAGTGACAGAGAAACAATTCCATATATGGATTGTAAGGAAGCTCAGTGAGATCCAAGAGAAAAGTAGAAAACCAACTCAAAGAAACTAGAAAAATAATTCAGGAAATGAATAAAAAAATGTTCTGTAGATACACACACACACACACACGGTGCCAAAAAAAATACATGAACATTTTAAGAGATCTTGTTGAAAGTAAAACCAATCATTCCCCAGTAGTGTATGGACTGCGGGTAAGATAGATTTGTGGAACATGTCTAGGGACACTTCAGTTCTACTTTGAAAAGTAATATATAGATCAGCACCTGTGGCTCAGTGGGTAGTGCGCCAGTCCCATATACTGAGGGTGGTGGGTTCAAACCCGGCCCTGGCCAAATTGCAACAGAAAATAGCTGGGTCTTGTGGCAGGCACCTGTAGTCTCAGCTACTCGGGAGGCAAGAGAATCGCCTATGCCCAGGAGTTGGAGGTTCCTGAGAGCTGTAACACCATGGCATTCTACTGAGGGCAATAAAGTGAGACTCTGTCTCTGAAAAAAAAAAAAAGAAAGAAAGAAAAATAATACATAGATAATATCTCTTAAAATGTATATATAATTTTTGGTACCCTGTATGTTTGGGGGCCATGTATATGCACTTCTAAAAGGTATACACACACACATACACACAGTAGAACCTCCATAGTTGACCACCTCCCTATCCTGACCACCTCTTAAGTTGATTTAATTTCCATAGATTGGACATACACCATGTGATGTATGTTTCAGTACAGTAGGCCTAGTTCTTTATGTTGGCTATCTCCATATGTTGATCAGTTTTTTATAGTTCCTTGGATGGTCAACTTACAGAGGTTCTATTGTAAGTATGTATCTATATCTAAACAGAACTTCTGGAAATGAAAAATTCACTTAGGGAAATAATAAACTTAGTGGAAAGTTTTAGAAATAGATTAGAACAAGCAGAGGAAAGAACTTCAGAGCTTGAAGACAACTCTTTCGAATTAACCCTGTTAGTCAAAAATAAAGAACAAAGACTCAAAAGGAATGAACAAAGTCTATAAGAAATATAGCATATGTAAAACATCTAAACCTAAGAATCATAGGCACCTTGAGGATGACCAATAAAAATCAAAAGGCCTGGAAAACCTATGTGAGGGAATAATTGAGAAAAATTTCCCAGGTTTTCCTAGGGATTTAGACACTCAGATTTAAGAGGCTCAATGAACATTTGGAAGATTCATTGAAAAAATGGTATCACCAGGGCAAATAGTCATCAGATTGACAAAGTCAACACAAAGGAGAGACTCCTACGAGCTGTCAGGCAAAAGCCCATGTAAACTTACAAAGGATGCTTACAAAGGATGTCATCATTCTAACAGCAGATTTCTCAAGACAAATCTTACATTCTAGGAAGGAATGGAGTTTTATCTTTAGCCTACTTAAATAGAAAACTTACAGCCAAGAATTATGTATCCTGAAAAACTGATTTTCATAAATGCAAGATGAATAAAAGTCTTTCCCAAGACATGCAAACACCAAGAGAATTTGTTACTATTAGACCTGTCCTATAAAAAATGCTCAAAAATGCATTATTATGTGAAAATACCCAAGGTTATAGCTTTGGGGGTCTTATAAAACAATAATGTAAAATAATGCAAAAATGCATTATTATGTGAAAATACCCAACATTATAGCTCATGGGGTCTTATAAAACAATAGTACAAAAGAGAAAGCAAAACAAAAAGACATCATCTAACATGCTGAACAGCACAGCAACCCACATATCCATACTAACATTCAACAAGAACAGTTTGAATACCCCACTTAAAAGACAGACTGGCTGCATGGATGAAAAAAACACAACCCAAGTATTTGTTGTCTTCAAGAAACACAAGTGGAAACAAAAATAGAACAGGTATAGCCATTCTCATATCAGATAAAAAAAAATAGAATTCCAGGGGGAGGATGTAGAAAGGGAGAAGCAAAAACCTATCTAATGGGTACAATGAGTATTGTTTGGGTGATGGGGACATTTATGACTCTGATTCAAGCATTACGAAAGCAGTCCATGTAACCAAAAACTTTTATACCTTCTTAATACTTTTAAATAAAAATAAATAAACTAAAATAAGATTTCAATCAACAATGGTAGAAAAAGACAAAGATAGCCACTATCATTACATAATGGTAAAGGGAATGATACAACAAGAAGACATAAAAGTACTAAATATGCATTCACTTAACACAGGTGCTCCCAGTTTTATAGAGCAAATTCTTCTAGATCTAAGCAAAGTGATAAACCGTAGCATCTTACTTGTTGGGATCTTAAATAATCCACTTATGAAATGGGCAGATAATTGAAACAGAAAATGAATAAAGAAACACTGGATATAAATAGGACCATAGAACAAATGAACCTAACAGACATTTACATTATCTGAAATGTAACTGAGTATTCTACTGAAACTACTGAATATTCCTTTTTTTCATAACCACATGGGACATTTTCCAAGATTGACTGTATCTTAGACCATAAAACAAGTCTCAGAAAATTTAAAAAAAATTAAAATTTACCACCTATTATCTCAGACCATGGTGCAATAAAACTAGAAATCAGTTCCATGAGAAATACTCAATTCTTCTACACAAAGTCATGAAAATTAAGCAACCTGCTGCTAATGATCCTTGGGTCAAAAATGAAATTAATATGGAAATCAAAAAGTTCTTTGAACTAAATGAGAAAGAGGCCACAGCTTTCAAAATCTATGGGATACAGAGAAAGCTGCCTAAGGGGAAAGGTTGGGGCCTAAATGCCTACATCAAAAAACCAGAAAGATAAGTTAATTACTTAACAACTTTTCTATCAAAATATAGAAAGATAACAAATTAACAACTTAATGACACATCTCAAGGAACTAGAAAAAGACATAAAAAGCAAACCCAAATCCAGGAATGAAAATAACAATGATCGGGGCAGAAATAAATGAGATAAAAATAAAAAAATCAAAAACATAATATGAAGCATTAAAGAAGCAAAAACTTGGTTCTTTGAAAAGATAGTCAAAATTGATAGCACACTACCCAGATTAACCAGAATAGAAAAGAAAGGACTCAGTAAGATTGAAGCAATGATAAAAAAATTTCCCAATCAAAAAAAAAAAAATCCCAGGCTATATGGATTCACAGTGAAATTCTAATAGACTTGTAAAGAAGACCTGGTCCTATATACTAAAAATACTCCATAACTTAGGGAGAAGGAGGGAATTCTTCCTAAGTCATTCTGTGAAGCTAGTATCACTTTGATACTAAGCCAGGAAAGGACACACACAAAAAAAAAAAAAAAAAGAAAGAAAGAAAAGAAAACTACAGAACAATATTCCTTAAGCACAGAGATGTGAAAATTCTCAACACAATACTAGCAAACTAAATTCAACAGCACATCATGAAGACAGTTCACCAGGATAAAGTGGTTTCATTCTAGTGATGCAAGGATGGTTCAATGTATGCAAATCAAAAAACATGATTCACCACATAAACAAATAAAAACTAAGACCATATGCCATCAGGAAAAGCATTTAATAAAATTCATTACATTATCATGATAAATAACCCTTAACAATCTAGGCATAGGGGGGATATCTCAAAATTACAAAAGCCATATTTGACAAACTCACAGCCAGCGTCATACTGAATGGGGAAAAGTTGAGAGTATTTTCACTAAGAATTGCAATAACATAAGTGTGCCCACTATCGTCACTTTTATTTAACATAGTATTAGAAGTCTTAGCCAGAGCAATCAGGCAAGAAGAAGAAACAAAGAGCATTCAAATTGGGAAAGAATGAGTCAAAATATCCTTGTTTCCTGCAGATACAATCTTGTATCTAGCAAATCCTAAAATCTCCACCAAAAGCCTCCTTAAATTGATAAATAAATTCAACAAAAGTTCACATTACAAAATCAATGTATACAACTGAGTAGTATTTTTTTCTTTTTAATGACAGAGTCTCACTATGTCACCCTCAGTAGAGTGCCATGGCATCACAAGCTCACAACAACCTCAGCCTCTTGGGTTTAAATGATTCTCTTGCCTCAGCCTCCCAAGTAGCTGGGACTACAGGTGCCTGCCACAATGCCCGGCTATTTTTTGGTTGTAGTTGTCATTGTCGTTTAGGAGGCCTGGGTCAGGCTCAAACCCACCAGCCTCGGTGTATGTGGTTGGTGCCCTACTCACTGAGCTACAGGTGCTGAGCTAGTCTGTAGTATTTTTATATACTAATAATAGTGGAGCTAAAAGTCAAATCAAGGACTCAATACGATTTACAGTAGCTACAAAGAAAATCAAATATCTGGGAATGTATTTAACCTATAAGGTGAAAGATTTCTATAAGTAGAGCTATAAAACACTGATGAAAGAAATGGCAGATGAGAAAAACAAATAGAAAAAATATTATGCTTATGGGTTGGTTGAATCAATATTGTTAAAATGTCCATATTTCCCAAAGTAATTTACAGATTCAATGTAATCCTCATCAAAATACCAATGTTATATTTAACATACCTAGAAAAAATAAATTCTACCCTTCATTTGTAATCAGAAAAGAGCCCAAATATCCAAGGAAATCTTAAGCAAAAGAATAAATCTGAAGGGATCCATTACCTGACTTCAAATTATGATAAAAAGCTATCGTAGGCAAAACAGCATGGTGCTGGTATAAATGTACATAGAACAACGGAACAGAATAGAGAACTCTGGAATAAAACCATCTCCTTACAACCAGTTGATCTTCAACAAAGTAGACAATATACACTGGGGAAAGGAAGCTTTATTCAATAAATGGTGCTAGAAAAATTGGATGGTGATATGCAGAAGAATGAAACAAGACCCCTATTTCTTGTCATAAACAAAAATTAATTTGAGATGGATTAAAGACTTAAATGTATGGCAGGAAATCATAAAGATTCTAGAAGAAAGTACAGAAAAAAATTCTTCTAGACATCAGTCTAGGCAAAGAAATTATGACCAAGAACACAAAGGCAAAGTCAATACAATAAAAATAAATAGATGGACCTTAATTAAATTAAAAAGCTCTGGACAATGAAATAAATAATCAACAGAATGAATAGACACCCTGGAGAATGTAAGAATAGTGATGGGCATACCAAAAGCCCTGACTTAAGTATTATGCAAGATATCCATGTAACAAAAACATTTATATCCCCTTAACCAATATTGTGAAAGAATAAAAGAAAAATAAAAAAACTCATCATTTTGCCACTACCCAGATATAATTACTTTAAAATATTTTTCCACATCTACATCCAGAATATTTTTATCCAATGACAAAATGATCATTGTATACATGCTACTTCATAATCTGCTCTATCCATTTTAAAATTACTTTTAAAATATTTTCTGTGAAAATCTTCTCTTATATAAATAAATTCTTTTTTTTCAAAGCATTTAGAGAAATAGTATTACATAGGATGTACTTGAGAGCCAGTACAATTTTTGACACTGCTAGTACATATTTATATTAGCTTAGGTGTCAAGAGTCAACTTAATCTTGGTAGAGACTTGATGTATTAGGGTAGTGTTAGCTCCTATAAATCATACCCCCTCAAAGTAAAATGACAACACAACAGAATTGATTTCTTTCTCAGCCATTGGTCCAATAAAAGCCTTCTGGGTGACATAAAATGATCCCCTTCACGTAGTGCTTTGGGAACTGGAATTCTTCTCATCTTATTCTTTTCTATCCCCTGGAGCAGTTATTTACAGCTGGTGTGCTTTGACAGGATCTTAGCTGCAAAATGCTGCAAAAATTTCTAAAGATCATTAATTAAATTATTTTCAAAAGGAGTTGAAAGTATAGCAAGTATATTCTTTTTCTTTACTCTTTCTTTGATCAACATAATTTAAGTGTGCCATGGAAGTTTAACTACAAGTTTAAGCATGCTGTGGGATAAAAAAAGATTGAAAACACTGCTCCTGAGCTTTAGATGCTCCTTCATTTAGCCAGCCTGGAGGAAGAATGAAGGGAGGAGGCACAAAGGCACATTGACACCGTAATCACCTTTTCCCAGAGGTGACACACATCAGTTATGCTCCCATTCCACTGATAATGACTAGTTGTATAGCCTATCTATATGCAATAGGGTCTGAGAAATGTAGTGCCTGGATGGGCAGTTATTTTGGATAAAAGAGAAATGTGGACTTTCAAGTGCAGTCAGCTGTCTCTACTATAGGTCATATTATTTTTGGACATTCCCCAAATACATGTAGAAAATCAATTCAGTGTTTCCACCAGAGATTATGAGTCCAATGATCTGAAGTGGGGCCCTGGAATTAATAACTTAAAATCTCCAGATAATTTTATTCTTCAGTTTGAATTGCAAACAATTGAGATAGTCACTAATTCTTAATGTGGACAAAGACTTGCCTATCTTGAGCTAGTTTTCTGTAGAATATATACATATATTTTTTCAGAGAGCTTAAGCACCTTGCCTTATAGAAGACTGTGTTCTTCAGAAAGCATAATCATTGCTGGGACTTAGCATGCAGGCTGTTGATTAAGAAGAATTCATTCCTGTTGGAGGAAGTGGGGTGAGAGAAGCAGGATTGATCAGGTAAAGGAAGATTCTGAATTGGATTCAGGCCCCACATGATGCATTACAGCTAACAGGGGTCATCAAAGTTTTTCTCTTTGAGGAAGAAATGGCTGAGTTCTTATAATCTAGCCTCCATCAGTTGTGGAGTAGATCTGCCTGAAAAATCACCTTGGGTGAGGCAGCTGGTTTCATCTAGGAGTATTTCCAAAGGCTGGTGTTAAAGGCTGCCTGCTTACATGCAGAGCTCTCAGCGACTGGATATAAGAACCTTCCTTTAAGGAAATCCTTTAAGGAGGCACCAAGAGCTACATTTCCATGTCTATCCCCAGCTTAAAGTCATTCACTAATGGGTAAGACAACAGACTCCAGAATTATTTACAAAACATGACTTTTGAAAAAATTATTTAACTTCTTTGAAATTCAGTTTCATCTCTAAAATGAGCTGTTATCTATTTTTTAAAGATTATCATGGAACTAAAGGCAATACATATAAAATGTATATATTGATTAGTATAACCTCTTATTCCTAATTACTGGTATCCCCATAGCTATAACACACCAAGAAAGAACATGTCAGCAGTCTCTGGAACATGCGCACTTTCAGTCAGGATCAAATTTCTTCTAAGGCTTGCTTCAGGACTTTACAGCCAGTCATTTAATCAAAAGTCTTATCTGCCTTTTCTGTTCTGTGAGTCTTTACAGCATGAAAGTATTTTGGTGTCTGTAGGCTTTGTGGTTTTCTAAGCCACTTCTGGCAGAGCTAGTCCTTCATAGCTTATTCAGAAAGGAATTTTCTTTTCTCTCCTGAACATTTAAAAGGTAGTAGACAGGTTCAAATGATGTTTCAGCACAGCTTATAATAATTTGCTGACATTTGTTCAGAGTGCTCATTAATTTTGCTCACTGGGCTATTGTCTTGAAATCTTCAGTATTTGAGACAGTAAGAAGTCAGATTTAAAAACAAAAAAAAATTAGGAACATTGTTTCTAGCAAGCCCTGGCTGAAATATACATGTGGAACCTGGGGACAGCTCTCCAACTCTAACTGAAAACATTAGTGTATATCCGTTTTTGCATTAATTAGCTTATATTTTAGGCTTGGAGGGGCCACAGTATAGGTCAGGAGGTTTATAGTGGTTGATGAAAATGTGATAATTTAAAATACTGCATGGATGAGGTGCTGCCTGGAGTTCCGGTTCTGCTTATAGGCAGGTAGAAAAGTGAGAAACTAAGTGGGAGAAAGGAACCACATTTAAGGAGAAACACCACAGTCAAATTTTACTTCTTTTTGTCTTAATTTTTGTTAATGATTGAAAAAAGTTTCAAGAAATTTAGCAAAAGGGAGTACAATACAAAATATATGCAAGGGGATACAATGAAGTGTAACCCTTTTCCTATTTCACTATTCCTTTTCCCAGAGGTAGACATTGATACCAACTTTTTGATTATTTTTCCAGAGCTCTTCTATGAAGATAAGCAGAAATGTACATCTGAATACAAAACTCCTCTTTAGGGCTTTATTAACGTTAACTAAATTAATCCCTGAAGATGGCTGTGAGGCTGATACTATTCTATCATCCCCAATTTATTGATAAAGGTATAGAGAGATTAAAAAATTTCCCAAGGATATGTAGCTAATAAAATATGGAGCCACAGAAAAGGTATAGAGATACAGACATAAATATTGTATATAGATATGTATGTAGAGATGCATAGATAAATAGATATAAATGTATTTACACAATATGGTAGATTTTATCAGTGATAGCTCTATTAATGATATCTCTTTATGGTTATTTAGACTATAGGCTTTTCACATTTCAACCCATACTTCAATGCATTTCCTTAGACACAAGGTCACCTGTGCAGGTTGTACATTGCATAATGCAGGGAGAAGCCATCCACATAGATGACATTGTGAATGTCATCCTTGGAGTGGTTCATTACAGCAGCAGTGCCTGCTTATGCTGATCTAATTTCATTTTTTCTTTATTTTGGAAAATGATGGGGGTACAAATGTTTTGGTTACATAAATTGCTTTTGTATTGCTTGAGTCAAAGTTGTGCCCATCACCCAGATAGTCTACATTCTCCCTGTTACATATAATTTCACCCCTCCCCTCTTCTGCTTGCTTGATTTCTATTGAGTTTTGCTTCCATCTGTGTTCATGAGTGCTAATTGGTTAGTTCCAATTTAATAGCAAGCACATGTGGTGTTTGTTTTTCCATTCTTGCAATACTTCAGTTGAAAAATCATCTCATTTCCACCCAGATTGTTGGAAAAGGTATTAATTCACTTTTATATAGCTGAGTAGTACTCCATGACATACATATACCACATCTTATTAATCCACTCATGAATTGATGGACACTTGGGTTGCTTCCACATCCTTTCAATTGTACATTGTGCTGCAGTAAACATTCTAGTGCAAATGTCTTTTTAATAAAATGACTTTTTTCTTTGAGTAAATACCCAGTACTGTTTTAATTTTAAATGGAATGTCTGATCAGTTAACATTGACATTGGGGTATTTGTGACATAGGATAAAATATGACCCCTATACAAAACAATGTTATAATGTTCAAACTTGTTAAGACTTGAGAAATTACCTGATCAAGGATCCACTCCCCCAACTTTGCCTTGCTTTTAAGTTAGATAATAACATGGTTGAATATTTTTCTTCCCTATTGTTTCCACTTCAACTAATCTTCCGTAATGGATGACTGCACTGCCTGAACAATGGATTCTTGCATTCTTTAAAGATATGAACAATTATGAATTGGCTCTAAGAATTACTTAGAAAAAGACATAATTGAATAAACTATATCTGACTCGTCAACATTCACAGAAGATCATGCTGTTCAAATTGGTGTGTAATGTACTAACAACTTACTATGGCCAGGAAGAATAGCAGTTCTATCCCTTCATACTTTTTGAAGGGGTCCCGGGCACATGTGATGATCTGTAGTCAATGATACTTGGATGCCCTTGGGCAGATTTCCCCAGAATAATATAGTTTTACTGCCCAACAAAATAGATATTATATTTTTCACCCAGAGTATTCCTAGAATATAAATCATCCAGATGGATGAAACTTATTTTTTGATGGCATGACAGATCACCTGGGCATTAGATCCTTGAAGAGATGCTGGTTTTTAGAAGTTGTCTTAAAACATTCACTCTGTCACAACAGATCCAAGTTTTATAGCCCTGCAGTCAGTATTCTAAATTGTCAAAGTCAACAATAAGTAGGATGTCTACTATAAATGACTGAAATAGATTTTCTTTTTTTTTTTTTTAAAGTGTGTCTCATTTCTCACTCACCTTCTGTCTATAATGAGAGGGACCTACTTTCACCTCTCTTTGGAAGTGCTCTAAACTTTCTCTTTGTTCTTCCTAAATTATTTTTGTTGTTACACTGAAAAAAATGTATATTTGAAGTTATTATTTCATTTATTTACTTTGATGAATTGCATTAAACTAATTCAAATTTAGCATACATAAGGGTCTACACCTAGTGCTTTTCTGCCACATATCCAGTTTTCCTTTCTGTTCTTTAAGAAATGACTCATTTTCTTTTAGTCACATTTAGAACACATTTGTTTATTTGCATTTGTCTGTGAATGTTTTTATGTATTTTCATTAAGGAGCATTTGGTTCCCCCTGGATCAAGAGAAGCACAGAATAGAGTTGGTCTTTGTCTCATAACATCATTCCCACTCTCTAGCATTATCAATCAATTTCTATGTTTGTCAATTTGTTTTTTTCAGCCACAATAACAGTTAATTATTAAATCAGAATTGATTATCAAGTGGCCCCATGCTGTTACCTTAGCAACCCTGCATACAGTCTAGTATTTTAACCACTCAAATGACTAGATCAGATTAACCATTTGATCAGTAAACACAGTTACCCAAATAAGGCAAGCTAATCTTATGCTTTCGTGTTTTGGGAAGGGGTCCTAGGCATTAAAGGCAGCGTCTTAGGGGAGAAATGGTTGTTTAATTCATATATAAAAATGTTTATCTGGGCAGAACAAAGTATTTGCAAATCTAGTATCTAATATTATAACTGTTTTATTTTTCTCTGAGAAAAATTTTAGCCTTAATGTCACTAAAACGGGTACTATACCATAGATAATTTATTAATTCAAAAAACACTAAGAAGAACTAAGTACAGTAGAACCTCTGTAAGTTGACACACAAGGGACTGTAACAAACTGGGCAACATACACAGGTCTTCAACATAAGTTTCTAGGCCCACTGTACTGATATGGACATGTGGTGCAGCCCAGTCTATGAAAATTAGGGCAACTTAAGGAGGTGATCAATGTAGGGAGGTGGTCAAATGGAGGTTCTATTCTACTAATAATTTCTTACATATTAGACATTGAAGATACAATGGTAGTAATTCAAAGTCTCTGCTCACAAATAAATCATAGACTCTTGACAGAGATATATTGGTAAGGAAATAATTTCAATAGAGCAAAAAACTGTTTGATAAATTGGAAAAAAAAAAGCGAATTACTCTTTCCACCTGGAGAAGTCAGAGAATAAACACAGGACTGAAGGTGAGCCAGTTCTTGAAAGATCAATAGGCATTCTCAAGGTAAACCCAGAAGAACATTAAAGGCAGAGAAGAGCCAGGAAAACACAAGATAGCACATTTGTTTTTCTTTTCTCTTGGTTGAAAGTTACAAAAATTAGAAAAACAAATTTGAAAAATGAGGATTTTTTAAAATTGGAAATTGTGGTAGATAGAATGATAGCTCCCCAAAGATGTGCATATCCTATTATTTCCCTAAACTTGTGAATATGTTATATTACAAGGCCATTAAGGGGCAGTAAGAGTGCCTTTGAAATTAAAGTTGCTAATCAGTTGACTTTAATTAAAGTTAGATAAATCACCAGAGTCCTTACATAGGAAAGAGGGAGACAGAGCATCAGAATGAGAGACGAAATTAAGTAAAACTCAACTAGACACAGTTTGTTTTAATGATAGAAGGGAGCCAAGAGCCAAGAAAGATTGGCAATCTTTTAAAAGCTGGAAAAAACAATAAAAGTAGATTCTCTCTGAGAGCCTCCAGAAAGGAATGCAACCCTGCTGATTTTAGCCCAGTGATACTCATTTTGGACTTCTGACTTCTAGAATTATAAGATAATAAATTCATGTATTTGGTAGTTTATAACAGCAGCAATAGGAAACTGATACAGAAATTTACTGGAATTGTTAATGTAATTCAAGGATGAACTGGGCGAGTAAACCTCAAGAAGGGAAGATATGACTGGACCCAGATCTAACACCAAGAATGCTCCATCAGCCATGTCTTTCTCTAGACTTATTGGTTTCATTCCCTGACAGTAGCTTCCCAGTGGCATAGGGAATCTAGCTGCAAGCTGCTGTAGGCTCATGTAATCATGGCTTTTCAGTCAGAGAGAAAATAGTTTTATCCATCTTGGCTCCAATTTGAAATAATGCCATGGAAAATTTTTGAGTCACTCATTTTGGGTCAGTTGCTCAACTTTTGAACTAAGCCAATGGGGTGAACGATACTAATTAGGCCAGCCATCAACTTGGCAAATACAGTGAGGTTTGTTAGGTTTACTACAGTGAAAGTATAAAGTGTGTGATGGATTCAGCCCAAATGCATAGAAATAGTTAGATCACATAATTAAGCTCCAATTCTGTAGGCTTTACATTATGCCTAGGGCTCCAGATTTATAAAATCTGTATTTATGAACTTGCTAGAAAAAAGTAGAGGTCATTACAAATGAGTTCAATTTACATTGGTGCCACTACCTTGTGGGAAATTCAGAAATTGATCTGCTGTGAGGAAGGTCAGCCTAGGGAGACCAAAAGTAGCAACTAGATTGCAACCAAGAAGTGATAGTGCTTGTGTCAGACTCAGCTGTAGACAGCAGAAATGTACATAGGCTATTCAGAAATGAATAGGCTGTTGCAAAGTGCCCTAGATTTTTGTTCAGAAAATCTGGATTCAAGTCCAAGCTATACTCTTTCTTAATTTTATTACTTTAAGCTGGTTGCTCAGTACCGTTAAGTTTCATTTCCATCATCTGCAATCTATGTATTGACCACAAAACTTGCTCCCTGTAAAAACTGCCATTGTTGAGAGCATATATGTACCAAATACTTTTACTAGGTGCCAGCAAACTTCAGTTATGCAGGAGAATTCATTGCCCTTGGGATACAAAGTAAAGGGGGTAAATTAAAGGAAGAGGCAGGAGCCTTAGTGTAGTAATATATAGACACAAAATTAAATCTGGACTTGCATGAAGTTAACTCAGTGCAGAGGCATTTAAATTATGTAGGCCTTTTGATGTTTTCTCTAAAAGTAGTGGTGATGAGTTGATGAGCCAGGGTAGCTGGGGAATCTGGGTGTATATACAGTCTGCACATGGCGGAGGTCAGAGAGAGAGTGGAGTAGGGAGCAGGGATGTCCCTATACTCCTAGTTCTGCCCATTTCCTATTCCCTTCCTCAGGTTTTCTAAGTATACAAACTGCTCTTAAGCCTGGCATTCATTAGGCAGTTCTTTAAAGAAAATGATTCAAACAAACCTAGAAAAGGAACATCCAACAGAGACTGTCTTTATAATAGCCCCAGATGGCAACTGTTTGCAAAATCTTAGGATTAGACCATCTCTGATTCTGACTAGGTAGGCCAGCTAGACCCACACTCACTTGGTAGAGGATCTCATTCAATAAAACACAAAATTACTGTCAGGAGTCATTCCATCTATATCAGTTTCCTAGGGATGCTGTAGTAAGTGCCATACACTGGATGGCTTAAAACAGAAAAAAAAAAAAAAAAAAAACCCCTATTGTCTCATAGTTCTGGTGGCTGGAAGTTTGATATCAAGGTGTTGGTAAAACTACACCCTCTCTGAAACCTGTAAGGAGACCCTTCCTTGTAGCTTCCTGGTTTCTTCTGTTGAAGCAATCTTTAGTATTCTTTTGACTCATGGCTACATCACTCCAGTCTCTACCCTCATGGTCACGTGTCATTCCCCTGTGTCTCTGTTCACTCAGTCACCCTCTTCTAAAGATACTAGTTCCAGAGAATTAGGGGCCTGCTCTACTCCACTCTGACCTCATTCTAACTTGATTACACCTTCAATGACCCTATTTCCAAATAAGGTTATATTCTGAGATCCTAGAGATTAGGACTTCAGAAAGTATCTTATGGGGGTGTGTGTAATTCAACGCATAATACTAGCCTCTTATTTTCAATCAACTCCTGTTCAGAGTTTACAGTCATCTGATTCCTCTTTCCTAACTCTTGATTTTTTTTCTCCTAAATATAACCCAGTTCTTGCATTTGAGACTAGCTGTTCAGTAGTGTTTATATAGACATGAGACAGTGAAAAGTAGCTCCTAACATCAGAAGCCGGCCACATATTATTATATTATTTAGGCTTTGGCATTACTATGAGCTGCCTGGCACTAGCTAATTATTGGTGTTTTCCTGTTAAACACAGACAATTTCACAAAACATTGACATCACATAAAGCTACTATGAACATGATCAACCATGATGAAAAAAAGCTCACTCTATAATTATGTCTGAACACAGCAAAACATAAACTTTATCCAAACCACACAAAGTTCCAAGTATCTCTCTATCTTGACTAATAGGAGTGACTGTTGCTTTTTCTTTTCCTTCTTTTTTTTTTTCACCAACTACATCTTTGTCTTGTTCTAGTCTTCCTCTCTTGTAGATAAGATTAAGATAATTAAAATCTCCCCCCCACTTCCTGAGAGCATTTAATCCAGAGCAAAGACTCTTTTCCTTAAATCCTCCTTAAGTCCCATAAGAACTTCAATTCTTATAGTAATTTGTTTCTAACTCCCTCTCAATGGTGTACATTATTCATCACTGCAACAAGCAATAAAACCAGCTTATTCAACTAGGAGTGTGTTCCTTATGGCATTTGACTATAAGGCATTGACAGGCATTTTAATAATGTGTATTAGATGAAATGTGTTAATTGAATTTGGAAACGTGTTTTACATGTGGAATTTATCAACCTATCAAGCTACTGCAATGGAGATCATATTGTAGATAAAAAAATTCAAGTATAAAAATGGTTCTATTTGCAATAGTATTAATTGCTATAGAAATCTGGGACTCAAATGCAGTCATACTTTTTTATTTTACAAATAAAATCAAAATCAAGCTTTGATACAAAAGTTTGACATCAGATATAGTGTCTTTCTCTCTCTCTCTTTTCGTATCACCTTTATGTAAATGCTTCCCCCTCCAAACCTAGAAAATTTATTAAATTCATAAGGAATGAAGGGTCTAGAATATCCCACAGGCTCATGGTTGGAAATTCATTCTACCCTGTAAGCCAGGTGGTCAGAGTTCTTTGAGGCAAGATGATCCCAACACCTCAGTGTCCTATTCCACCAAGGGTGTTTCCCACCTTGGTTCTCCAGGGCATGGCTGTCAGTGCTGAAGTTCATTAGTCACAGTAACAGTCATTCCATGGTGGTGTGGGCCACACAAGGGGTGTTCTATTAGAAGTAAGTCAGGCACTTACCTTTGTAGACTGAAATCACTCTTCTTTTCCCTCTACGGAGAATCATTTCCCAAGTGTGGGGCAGCATATCTTATTCAAACACCAACATCTCTATATTTTCATTGCCCAGCAATGGGGGGAACTTTAACCTCTAGAGCAGTGTTTTTCAACCTTTTTTTTTTACTCTTACAGCACACTTGAACCTGTAGTTAAACTTCCATGGTACACTTAAATTATGTGGATTAAAAAAAATGAGTAAAAAAAAATAATATACTTACTGTGTTTTGTACTGCTTTTGAAGATAATTTGATTAACATTGAGTGATATTCTTTCTTGTGGGGAGAGAAGGACAGCTTGGCTGCAGGTGCAAGCTTGCTCCTAGAATTGTATGAAAGCAAGAAACAACTACATACTCTTAGATGGCATGTAGCAAAATGTCTTTATTTTCCACTCCCTTTTATTGGGAGCTAGTCACATATACCACATTGATCAATAATCCTAACATCCTCAATTCTTATCTTAAACTATAGAAAAGAAAGAAAGTCTGGGAAAGTAAGACAACCATCTTAAGACTAGCTCAGGCTGTTCCTCTCTGAAGACCTAAAAGAACTATACATTATCTGACTTCTATTGTTAAAGTTAAAGGTCAGGATACACAGGGGAGTAAAACCTTTTTCTTCTATGTACTCAATTAAATTTCCAAGAAACAGGGTCTGTGACCGTTTTCTTATGGTTTAGAGCCCCCCCCCACTAACGATGGAGTGTTCTTTTCACTCACACCAACCTTTGAGTCATGTCCCCTGCACAGATGGGTCATTTCAACCCTTATCTGGCAGGCTGACTTGACTGCACAGTCGGGGTTCCATGTACGAGGTTGTTAGGCCTTGCCTGCAGGCCCCCACCATGCTTTCCCAGGTTGCTTAGGCCTTAACAATAACACATAATACTCATGAGTCTTTTTGCTCAGTTTCTGGAATTAAAAGAGTACATTTCATTTAATTTTTGTGGGAGTTTACCCCACAATTAATGATCTTTAAACATTTTTAAGGCATACCTAAGAAGGTTCTTAAATTCCCACTATAGGGAAGGAACCTCTGTGTTTCAATCAGAAAACTCTTTGCCAAGAATGTCATGGGGGCTTTCTAGCAATCAAGTAGAAGAGGGAAAAAAAACATGTTTAAGATCTGGTGTACCAATTGCTTAGCTCCCACTTAATATTTTGAAATTTAAAAAAATAAAAAAGCAAAAGTCTCCCATAGATTCCCTTTACTAGAACATATGCAAAGACTCCTTATTATCAATGTTCCCTGTCAGAGTGGTACATTTGTTGTAAATGATGAACCTAAGTTGATGCATCATAACGAACCAAGGTCCATGGTTTACATTAGTTTATTCTTAAGTGTGAAGAGTATGAACAAATGAATAATCACAGTGTAACACTGTAATTATTGTATACAATGTAGTATAGTGTATGGAGTGTCTTCACTTCTCTAAAGATCGTCTGGTTCTTCCTGTTCATCCCTCTGCCACCCAAGTTCCTGTTATTCTGAACACTTTGAGCTAATTTAGATTTGTAGTATACCCTAGAAAGCTGGGAGACATACTATGTCTCAGCCATCACTGATCTCATCATTCCAGAATGTGATTTTAGCCCTGGTGAAATCCAATTGTAATGATAGAAAAACACATTTTTCTTATGCTCTCAACTCACTGTTCTTGGGAAGTATTTATTTGTTTCTGTTTTTTTCATTTGAACATAGTATAAAGAAAACTCAAAGGATAAGCACAATGCTACTTTTCTGTTGTACACTGATTCCAATGAAAATATAATTCCTGATTTTCTCAGAAAGAATATTTGACAGAAATTTTGACCAAGAATTTTGTGTACTATATGCTTCTTAAACTAAGCTATATACATGTATCATTTTCAAGTTAGCAGAATCTTTAGTTGTATTCCTTTTTGTTATGCCATATTCTGATAATTAAACATTTCTCTATTTAGAGGATCATCACTTTGAAAATTCTTATTTACCTTATGTTACCTTGGAATTCAAATTAAAATACATCTCATTAAAGCACCATTAATAATAAATTTTCATCCCAAGGTAAGATTTTTAGGTAACAGAATAATAGAAATATTTCTTTTCTTTTTTGACACTTTATGTCATTTTCAGTTTGATGATTTCACTTGCATTTTAATGCTTGACAAGTACAATATTCTAATATATTTTTAGAATAACGAATTTAGTGACATAGATACTTCAAGCAGTAGAAATACATTGAAAGTGTTACTGAACTAGTTGTCAGAGAAGTTATTTTGAATTTTGCCCCCTTTACTTATAAACTATGTGATCATTGGAAAGTTACTTAAACTCTCAGATCCTCATTTCCTTTTCTAAAAAAAAAAACCCAAGATAATAATTCTACTATGTGGAGTCTTTGTTAGGATCGAAAAGAATGTATAGAATATGAGTAAAGACCTTGGCATATTTAGATACTGACAAAAAGGTAGCATTCATTTGAAAACCTTGGCACATACATGTCTGCATTGGGCAGCCTGTGAGATGGGCTCCCATGCTTCTCACCTCCTCTTGTTTGTGCCCTTAGTTCATTTCGTCTTCATTCATGTACTTGGATGTATTGCCTTTTCTCTAATGAAGACAATATGGCAGAGTGTGCTCTCTCTTTCACCATCTCCTGGGTCACCTGTCTTGGGGAAGCCAGTTGCCATTCTGAGATGCAGTCCTGTAGAGTAGCACCTGGAGGGAGTGACCAAGGCCTGCCAAAGACTGTGTGAATGGGCCTGGATACTGAGTGTCCCTCCCCAAAAGAGCATTCAGATGAGACTATAGCTCTGACCAACACCTTGCTGACATTGAGTCAGGAACACATGGCTAAGCTGTGCCCAACGTCTGATTGGCAGAAACTGTGAGATAATGTTTGCTATTTTAAACTGCTAAATTTCGAGGTAATTTGTTATCGAACAATAGATGACACAAAATACATCATATGAGTGTAGTAGTTAAATTATAGAATAAGAAAATATTTCTCTTCCTTTTTATGAAAATCATTTGGCAATTTTTATAATAAATATAATATATATATATATACACACACACACATATACAATTCTCCTTATATATAGGTGTGAGTAGTAGTGGAGGCAGAAGTATGAAGCAGTTTCAGGAAGCAGAGTTTAGACTATGTCTGTTTATCTGACTGTGGCTGTCAATCACAAAACATATCCATGAAACACTATTCAGCTTTTTTTCCCCAATTTAATACTGGTTTCATTTTGGGGGGGGAAGGGGGGATTCCTTGAGGGTATAAATAATTAGGTTACATTGATTGCATTTTTTAGATAAAGTCCCTCTTATAATTGTGTCCTGCCCCTAAGAGGTGTGTGCTATATGCCGTGATCCCCCATGTCCTCCCTCCTCTCCTCTCTTCACTCCCTCATTCCCCTACACCACACCTTGTATTAAATCATCTACTACTTTCATATTGGAATTGAGTACATTGGATTCTTGCTTCTCCATTCTTGTGATGCTTCACTCACTATTCAGCTTTTTAAGTGCCCCAAGAAATGTGAGTATTGTGGTCTCATAAGTTTGGGAAATAGCAACACCTTCTCTCACTCCTGGAGAATCACAATCTCTGGAGGAATCTCAGAGATGCTGAGGTTTCTGATTGGTTAATGCTTTGCTGTGGTCTGAGTATGTCCCCCAAAGGTCATGTGTTAGAAACTTAATCCCAATGCAAGTAGGGTTTTGGAGGTCATCTTAAGGTCATGAGAGCTCTACCCTCATGAATGGATCAATGCTGCTGTAACAAGGGCTGGCAGGAAAGGATTTGCTCTGCCTTCCTGCTCTGCCTTCTGTTACATGGGGTTACAGTGAGAAGGCCCCATCAGATGTCTCAGATTTCCTAGTCTCTGATACTATTTTTTTTAACAAATTTCTGTTTTTCACCAGTTGTCTGATCTCAGGAATGTTGTTATAGCACAAATGGACAAATTATAATAGGTTAAGCATCCTACAATATACTTTGGCAAATCATGGATTGCTTTGACCAAAGAAGTGCTGAAATCCTGGCCAGTTCTTCCCAACAGCCTGAATTTACCTTATGAATAGTGACTTCCAGTCTGTCAAACCTTGCCTCAGCCCAGGCCCTAGGGGTTCAACCTTTCCCAGAGCAAATGTTTTGTTATAAAATAACAAGAACGCAGTGTTATAATCACCAGATGGTAATAGCTGAGCAAGTTCTAAACTGACAACACAGAAGAAATTGTTCCCAGTCTCATTCTGTTGTTACCATTTCATCATTTTCTTCTGATTTTTGAGTTGATTATTGCTTGATAATAAGTGGATATCCCAATAATCCGCTTACTTTTTCAGAAGGACTTGTCAACAATGCCTTCTCTCCCCACACTCCTCAAAAATGAATGAATGAATAAATAAATTAATGAGTAAATAATTTTTCCAATTATAATTTCTGGGTAAGTACAATTTTATTTCTTCATGGAGGACTTTCCTTCACCCTGACTTGTAGCATTTTTGCTAAATATTGCATAATTTTTTTGCAGTATACTAAAACATGCTTTGGAAATGTTTGCATATCTTCCTAGTACCATTTGCAGCAGTATGTGGAGGTTACTATGACAATTACCTTTAAAATTAAAAACAGAAATGCAAAGTTTTGCATAATTGGAAGGATTTTCTGATGCTAAATTTAAAATGTTAGGATTTTAACATAAGCTATGTCTAAGTGTGTAGGTCTGTTTTTATTAGGACATGATTTTAGAAATCATCATTGGAAATGTTATTCCACCAAATTTTCTTTCTATGTCAGCTATGCTCATTTCACTGCCAGAAGAATTTTATAAAAAATTCTGTTATCCAATGGATAATGTAGGTTACAGAGCATGCTTGGTTAACACCCATTTTACAGAGTGTGCTTGGTTAACAAATTCTCTTCTCTGAGCACTAATAGTGACAAAAACAACATTGACAATCATTGAATGTCTCTGTGCTATGAACTCCACTAGGCATTTTATGTGTGTATATTATATAAGCATGCAATTTTATAGGATTCTGGTGAGAAAGAAATTCAAAACTTGCACAACTAAATTTCCTTCTCACAATAATCCTACAAAATAGCTATTGTGTAATCCTTATTGTGGGGGAATGAACACCATGTTTGTAGGGACAATCACTGGTTCTTAACACATCTAAGGAAATGCTGAGAGCAAGACAGTCTCCTGGCAAGCCTAAAGAAGTCTGTGGCTTGAGGGCAAGCCCCCAAATGACTTAGTGTTCCGGAATGAGATCAGTGTTAAACCTTGAACAGTTTATGGTGCTTCATTGTGGGGATTGTGGGGAAAGAGCAAGTGAGGAAAGAGCATGTAGCCCTAGTACATCATTCCTGGGCACTCCCCACACCTGTGTTCTTCTCACTAAATAGCCATTGCACAGGTTGCTCAGGGCTCTCCTGCACCTCTGGTGAGCCTCACCTCTTGCAAGCTTGTACTTTCAATCTGCGTCCTGCCTGCTTCCTTTGTGCAGCTCTGACACCTTATTTCACCCATAAAGAAGGAAAGAGCATAGAAAGGAGAAGGCTCCTAAAGGCTGAGTTCAGTCTTCTGAGGAGAGGACATGACTCCTAGAAGAATATACAGCTTGCTAGCAAAGAACTTTGTTTGAGGATTTGAGCTGTATCAGAATGGCAGTGGTGAGAAACTCAGTACAGGGTGCAGGATTCAGTTAAATGACAAGGACCACCATTGTGTTGATGGAGAAACTTACCAAAGGGTGTAGTTCACAGACAAAATGTAGACAAATAGCACTTCTGGGAGAGGGAGATGTTTTCCACAAGAAAGGCCACCAATAAGTGAAGGCTGTTGCTATGATGCCAGAGAAACTTTCAGGAAGGGATGAGCTAAGCTAGCATGCATGGGTTACTTCTCTGGATTCTAGCAGCCCCTACCTGCTGTTGTACGGAATATAGGACATATTGAGATAGGAGAGCTCCTTCCTTCTGCTTAGGCCATATAGTATCCCTCTAGAACCCTTGGCTGACAAAACTTAATATCATGCCAGCCAGCAAAGGAGCAAAGTCCAGCAGCTCTAAGATCACAAAGAATGGCAAAAAAGCATTTTTAGCTCAAAAGCAATAAAGTAATTACTGGCATAGCAGAATAAATACACAAGAAATCGTTCCTGGGCTCATTAGGTTGAAACTGCTAAAAAGCAAAGTTAAAGTACTAAGAGCAGCCAAATCAAAAAGAGACGTTATGTACAGAAGAACAACTGTTGGAATCACCACAGACTTCTCATCAGAACGTATAAAGGCCAGAAGCTAATGCAACAACATTTTAAAATACAGAAAGAAAATATTGTGAACATAAAATTCAACATCCATCAAAAGTCTCTTTTAAGACTGAAGGTGAAACAAAGACATTTTCAAACAAAAGACATTTTGTCATCAGCAGACCTGCACAATAAGGAACTAAATGTAAGAATTAAAACCATAATACCACAGAGAAAACAGAGAAATAAATCTTCATGACCTTGGATTTGTCAAAGGATTCTTAGATAAGATGGCAAAAGCACAAGCAACCAAAGAAGAACCAGATAAGTGGATGTCATAGAAATTAAAAAGTTTTTGCATCCAAAGATGTCAATGAAAATGTAATCTCCAGAATGGGAAAAAATATGTACAAATCCTTTACCTGTTAAGAGTTTAATTTCCACAATATACCAAAACCCCTGAAACACAACATCAAAAAGACAAGTAGGCCAATTAAAAAATGGGCAAATAATTTGCATAAACATTTCTCTAAAGAAGACATAATGGCCTATAAACACATAAAAATGTGGTTAACATCATTAGTGAAGAGGATAATAAAAGTCAAGACCACAATGAGGTACAACTTCACATAGCCATTAGGAGGGCTATAAAAAACAGAAAATAACAAATATTAGTGAAGATGTGAAGAAATTGGGACCCTGTGCACTTCTGGGAGGGAAAGTAAAATAGTGCAACCTCTGTAAAAAATGCTTTGGTGATTTCTCAAAAAGCTCAGTGAAGAATTAGATACCTGAATGCCAATCTTCCTTGCCTATTTATTCAGAATAGTCAAAAGGAAGAGACAAATGAAGTTTCAGTCAACAGATGAATGGATAAACAGATGTGGAATACACATATGGCATCATAGCATATTACTCAATCATAAAAAGGAATGAAGTTCCCACAATGCCATCACATGGATAAACCTTGAAAATATTATGCTAAGTGAAATAAACCATACACAAAAGGACAAAATGCCTCCCCTCACATGAGGTATCTAAAATAGGAAAATTCATGGAGATAGAAAGTACAGGAGAGATACCAGGAGTTCTGGTGAGGGAAAATGAAGTGTTATTACTAAATGGCTACAGAGTTTCTGTTTGGGATAATGGAAAAGAATGTATATATATATACACACAAACACATATAAAATCACAATTACATAAATAATGTTCTATCTTTACTGGAACTACTAACCCAGCTCCTTTTTTTCCTCAATGGTCCATCTAGTTTGGCATGAACCAGATACACCAGAAATATATCCGCAGTTCCTCTAATTCATCCAACTGTATAATTGGAAACATTTGTACTATTCTGAAAACCTTTAGCCGGATCAAAGCTGTTTATCAATTTACGCATGAACACTGACAGTCCTTTGGATGTCATTGAAATTGCTGTGTTTTAAAATTGACACATGCTTGGAAGTTAAAATTGCACTACATATAGTGTTTGCACTTGTATATTCTTTGCAAATTATCATTATGTATATTTCTGGACATTTGAGAGATTCCAATGTTAAAGTTTAGTTTTCTTTCTTTCATCTTCTTTCATATTCCAACCTTGTTCTAAACCAGCCTCTATTTCCTAAAGAAAAGCTGCATAGAGATCACTCAAATGATTTCCTTCCTTTTGGCAAATACAGAGTGTCAGAACTGTTTATATTCTTTGCATTTTAAGTAAGGTACTACTCTTTCTAAGTGTCCCTAGACTTTGTCCCTAAAGTGTGGGGGTGTTAAAAAAAAATCTCTGGTTAAGAAATTTGAAGACTAGTATTTTCAACCTTATCAGCTTTAGGTGAATAACTTACCTCTTTGAATTTTAGTTTTTATTGATAAAATGGGAGTAACAATTCTTGTTCTACCCGTATTGCTGGGTTGTTGAGATGGCTAAATGAGGATACTGGAGAGAGGCTCCACAAAGTACAAAGCAGAACTCTGAGAGTGAATAATACAAATAACACCAAGGGGTCCTGGAAGCTTAGTTGTTTGATTAACTGCTTTTTCAACAAAGAGCAGTTGGACTCCTTCTAGGGCAGCATTCATCCTACTACTAAACCTCAAACTGCCCAGGGAGGACATTCTTTGTTGATGTTATCGGCTGAGAAAGGAGCCTGAAAGAGCTTCATGTGACTACTGATCTCCAGACAGACAGAGAGGGATTACACAAAGGAAAGGCAGCCTCCTCTGAGGAAAATACTACTCCCAAATTCTCTATATCGAGCCAAGTCCTTACTTTAACAATTGACAACACAGCTTTCCAACCCACTAGGTGCTAAATGGATTAATGTATATAGATCAGAAGAACCACTGAACATTTAAAGAGGTAAAAACAGAATAAAAGAGACACGGCTAACAGAACAAGTACCAGAAGAAATAGAGATAATTTAGCAAAAAGAAAGGAATTTTAAAAATACTTCTAGGTATTTCTCAGAGTGAAAATATATTGTAGCCATAATCTAATATATTGTACATGCAAAGGAAGTTACCAAAGACTTCCATTCTTGGAAATTAGAAACATAATTTTCAAAAATATAAATGGTCTGGAGTCATAGATGCAAATAAAATTGTTGATCTGGAAAATAAAGTGAAATTAATCTCCTGAAAGGCTATGCAAATAGACAAAATAATAGGGAAATGTGGAGAAAATTAAGAAGTGGAAATGTGTCTAAGAGATCTAATACTCTTCTAAAACAATTTTAAATAGCATAGACATTAGAAAATGAAGGCAGGAAGAGTAATTTTCAAAAAATGTTTTTTTTTTTCAAGTGACAGATTGAAATGTCTCACTAAGAGTCAAAGTGTGATGAATGGTAGTGAATGGGGTGGACACACACAGGATATATGATAGATGGATAGACAGACAGACATCTAGGTAAACTTGCTGATACTCGAACATAAAGAAATCATCCTGAAAGACTTCAGAAGGAAGAAAAGCAGTTTATAATATTAGATGGCTATTAAATTCCTGTTAGATCTAAATGCTGGGCAACAGTAAAGGAATAGCTTCAAGGTACTGAGAGAAAAGTCAGCCACATTAGTATTCATATGTAAGAGCAAAGCAAAACCATAGGCTTGCAAAGTTGTCCATCCACAGACCTTTGCTAAAGAGTTGTCTAAGAGTGAAGGGATTGCAGCAAAATAGTAAATGAATACAAGAACGAGGGAAGCAAGAAACAGTCGTGAGCAAAGAAATCCGTAAAATGCACAGTTAATTCTCAGAAAGTTTTAATACATAATATAAATACAAAACAACCTGGGAATAAAATATCATCTTAGTTTAATATGAAAAGTGAAGAGGGGGAAGTATATACTAGACACAGGATGAAACAAGGAAGAAATGGTATCAGGAGGAGGGGAGGGAGAGAGGGGAAGACACCCACTAGACCCACTAGACATGGATAGAGAAATAGGTGTGTCTGTTATAATGTAAAAGTAATCATAACAAAGGGAGGAAAGATGACAGCATGCTTCCAAAGCACAAAGGAGAAAAAAATAGAACAAGTAAAACGCAATCAAACAAGATAAAATAAGAAAGCAAATCAAAATTCTAATATAAAATGGTCAGGCAACTCAACTGTTTGGTAATCTTACATTATACTATTAGAGGGCTGAAAAACTCAGATTCTATTAATGAATCTTATTCTATTCTTTCTGTAAGAAACATACCTAGAAATAACACAAAGTAAAATCTTGATCTAATGAGATAAGATAGTTTTATATTGGTTTTGCACCCCCCCCAAATAGATAAATTATTTAATTATAATATCTATGAAATGTTTACAAAAATATTTGAAGGTGGAATGTGCAAGGTGGTGGATAGGTGTAACAGCTACTTGCAGAACACAAAAGCTAGGAGTGGCAATATTAATATCAAACATAAAGTTGAAGGCTGGACAAGGGAGAGACATTTGATATTAATAAAAGGTATAATCCACCTAGAAGATGTAACAAACTTTTATTCAATTCTCAGCATAGCTTAAAACCATCCTAAGCTTTAAGAAAAATATAAAAACTGACAAAAACCGTAAACCATGTGTGATTCTACAGGCTTCTCTCGAAAATCAACAGATGATTTAGGAAACAAAATTAAGTATAAGGGCATAGAGCTGTGGTGTGCATTATGGTAGACACTAAGACACTGGTGGCTATTGAGCATTCAGTATATGGCTAATTTGAATAGAGATGGACTGTAAGTGTAAAATGCACAGGATTTTTAAAAACTAGGAAAGAATGCAAAATAGCAATAGTTTTATGTTGGTTAATTAGAAGGAGAATATTTTGGATATTTTGTGTTAAATAAAGTACATTATTAAGATGGATTTTACCTGTTTCTCTTCACTTCCTTAATGTAGCTACTAGAAAATTTAAAATTATATGTGTGGCTCACACTGCATTTTTACTAGACAATGGTGTTACAGAGGATTTGAATAACACAAGGTAAACGTTTGATCTAATGAGATAATATAGTTATATATCAGTTTTGAACCCATCCAAATCGATAAATTATTTAATTATAATATCTATGAAATGTTTACAAACATATGAAGTATTAAGTCTCTTGGAAAATATCTATATATTTCTCCAAAGATAACATCACATAGAAAACCAAAGATAAAACAAACTAAACAGGAACAAAAAAATCAAATATGTTCCCCAAATGATATTATAATGGCTATTATCAATCTAAATAATTCTTGTGCTAATGCGTTTGAGACATATCTGGATAAGTAATGACCATGAAATGCCCAGTCATCCACAGCCTAGCATTGATTCTTTGCAAATAACCTTGATACTTACTAGTTTCAAGAAGCCTTGGTGACAAGGACAGCAGAGTGTAAGCCACGAGGAGTGAACGAATACAGTCCATTGCATGAACCTAAGTGCACCTCTTCCTTCCAAGCAGGTCAATGATGCCGGTGTAGCTGCAGCCCAAAGTTATCTGAGAGAACCACCAAGTGCCTAGTGTCAGCACAAATGCCGTATTCCATCCATCTGCCATTCACAGCCCAGTTATGGAGCATGCGCTCTGAACAAGCTCCCGAGCTGCACAAAAATGAGAGGTAGCTTGGTACAAGGTTTAAAAACATTACAAAATTTGTAATGTTCAGATCATTGTTATCATAGGAGTCAATTGCATTAAAAAAAAATCAAGGGAATTCTGGTCAGAAGGAGGAGACTGAGTGAAGACATGACACGAGAAACAAAGAGTGTTTGTGGGGAACTACAGCAGGAGGCAGAGCGGAAGTCTAAACCAGATGCCAAGAACCTCAAAAGAAATGACAGTGTAACCAGGACCAGCAGATGAGAGAAACGGGGTCCTGACATCACATGATCTTGAAATATGAACGCAGTAGGCTGAAAAGTGGCCCCCAAAGATGTCCATGTCTGACATGGAAATTCCCAGAATCTGCAAATATGTTACCTTAAATGGCAAAAGAAACTTTGTTGATGTGATTAAGCATCTTTAGATGAGAAGATTATCCGGGATTATCCAGCTGGATGGAATAAAATCACAAGAGCCCTTAGAGGAGGAGGGCGAGAGGATCAGAGACAGAGGTTATGACAGAAACAGGGTCACAGAAATGTGGTGACATCATCTCAGTGGTGTTGAGTAGAAGTTTGGGACAGAATTCAAACTTACGTATGAAAAATTTGAAAACCCAAAATACATTCTCTCTTGGTTTCCACCATATGGCTCCCCAGTCTCAGCATGAGTTTTTTTGTTATGATGTAGGACCCACAACTTGAAAACCATTCTAGGGCAGGCAGTCTTATTGTTATGCTGATGTGAGAAGTCACACGCACAGTTTTAATTTAACGTTCGATACATTTCCGGATGATACACGTCTGTATTCCCTCTTAGAACGATGGGCAAATCTCTCAGCACCTAGAAAAATGTGTCTGTAATCTCCCTGGATTCTGCTTATTTCTGGCCAGCAAGGCACAGTCCAAATCACACTGCTTCAGTTTCTAATTTAATGGAACATTAAGCATCCATTTCTAGTACCTAAATTATACCAACTGTTATTTATAGAGCTTACATGCAAAGTGTTCAGCTGAAAAATGAAAATAAAAATAGGAAATGGACGGGGGCTTGTTATCGAGTCCCATAAATGATCTCCTAATATTATTAAGTCCAGTAGGTAATGAGTGGTAAAACATTTTTAGAAATTTAAAAATAAAGACTTAATTATTTCCTTCATCTAATGAGCGTCCAGCTTTTCTTTTGTGCTCCAAACATGTGCTTCCGGAAATAGTGAAGTCAGCCATACTCCAGATAATATCATTAGACATCTCCTGTTCTTGGTGGTGGTGTAATAAGACTGCTTCCTTTCTCTCTTTCCCCTTCTCTTTCTTTCTCTCTCTCTTTTCCCTTCCTTCCCTCCCTTCCTTTCAATCTCTCACCTTCTTTTTTTCATTTTCTCCTTTTCTTTCATGCAATGAATCAATGGTGTCATTGCAAACACCAGAAATGGATTCTAACAAAGTTCATGCTCAGCAGGGCACAACTTTGTGAGCATGTCAAATGCAATTCCACAATTCCACTAATGAAAGGAAATACATGCAATCTGAAAGCTACCCTTTGCTGTAGACATTCAAAATGGGCATCCAGCTATTTTTTTTATCCATTTATAAACACATGGAAAATAAAATTCCTTCTGATAGATTCAGAATGCAGACATGTACTTGGTAAGGGTTTGAGTACCTAGGACATGGATCTCCATGTGGGGAAATAGTCTGACATCCAATTTCAGTACTTGTTTATTGAAAGGAACTTAAGAGTTGCCAGGCATGGTGGCTAATACCTATAATCCTAGCACTCTGAGAGGTTGAGGTAGGTGGATTGCCTGAGCTCAGGAGTTCAAGACCAGCAAGACCCTGTCTCTAAAAATAGCCAGGTGTTGGGGCAAGTGCTTGTAGTCCCAGCTAGTCAGGAGGCTGAGGCAAGAAGATCACTAGAACCCAGAGTTTGAAGTTGCTGTGAGCTATGATGACACAGCACTCTATTGAGGGCAACAAAGTGAGACTCTGTCTTAGGAGAAAAAAAAGAAAAGAAAAGAACTTAAGAGTCACAGACCCTGTCTCTCTCTGCCCCTTCCACACCTCATGCTAGACAAGGCAACATCCCAGAAGGTCCCAATTCTTTCTTTCCAGGCTACTATAGCCCTATCTATATCCAGACACTTCTTTTTTCCTTTTTTTCCCAACTACCTCAATTAACACCACCTACATTTATTCAATTTCCAAAGAACCACATGACTTTTGCTGAAATTTTAACCCCAATGTCTAGAAGGAATATTAAATATTTACAGTAGCTTCAGTGTCCCTCCCACTGAAGACTTTGTCTGGGCTGCCACTCCAAGGAGAGCTTTGCTGTGCCACTTGGCTGCTCCTCCCTCTCTCTACATGCTCCCTCTTCCCCAGACTATCTCCTCATATGTCCGGACTTTCCACAGAATCTTAAGATTCTTTCAACTTTATTGTACAGGGCAACTTCATCTCTCTCATGTTCTGCCCATCTTGACCGTGTCATGAAAGTGTGTTCTCACCCATATAAAGGAGTTTAAAAAGTGTATCTCAGGGAGGTAAGAAATAGAATGTGGTCACCAGAGGCTGGGAAGGGAATGGAGGAGGGGGAAATGAAAGAAATTGCTTAATGGGGACAAAAATAGTTAGATAGAAGGAATATGTTCTTGTAAATGATAGTACAGTAAGGGACTACTATTAAAAATAATTTTTTGTATATTTCAAAATAGCTAGAAGAGAAGAATTGAGATGTTCTCAGCACAAAGAAAAGATGCATGCTTGAGGTGATGGATATTTTAAGCACCCTGATTTGATCATTACACACTGTATACATGTGTCAAAATATCACACATAAAATATGTATAACTATTATGTACCAATTTTTTAAAAAGCCTATCCCATTATTTTTGTTGCCTTTAGGTCTTAGTCTTAATAACACTATCCCCAGTGTCTGGACAAAAAGACATAAGTCTCAGACCTTCAGTGATCTGCAGCTGGAAAATGGCAAGTCCATTTCCAGGAGGTAGACCCTCCCTGTGAAGCCAAGTTGACTGCTTGTGTCATAGACCAAGCATGGCTCTGTAGACAGCCATAGTTTAAGCAAAGAAGTGGAAAGGGTGTGACCAATTGGCTATTATTGGAACAACACCTTGTGTGGAGCATGACATAATCATTGCTGAACCCCTATGTAAGAAATGCAATACATTGTTATGAAAGGTGGCATTAAATTCCTTTCATAATGGAACAAAATATGGTCACCTGGTAGAGGAAGAAGAAAAGAAGGAGGAAAAACATGTGTCTTATGCATAAGGCCACAGTTTTAAATGTCAGCCTAGCTCTGCCAGTAACTACTTCCCATTCAGAACTCCGACTGGCCTATCAGTCATGGCCTAGCAGGAAACAGATGGCTAAAGAGAGTTTCAGGAAATACTATTTGCAAAGTTATAGGAGGGTTAAGGGACATCAACAAGGGATATAAAATCCTCAGTATCAGCAACCTAGGGAAATTGCTCCTACCACTAGTGCAGTAAGAGAGAATAAGAAATATTCTCCTCATAAGACCTGGCAAAGAGGAGTCAGAGGAATAATGCCCCAATTCTCTTTCTCTCTGATTTCTGATCTCATTGCAGTGCCTCCTTTTGGCCCAACTCAGCTGGAAGTCAGAGGGTATGGAAACCCATTGACATAGTCTGTGGACATTCATTTCCTAAGGTATAGAACGGATGGAGAAGAATGGAGAATAGATATGGAGAGATGAACAAAAAAACTATGCACAATTATTAATAATAACAGTTTCCTGGCAAGAGAGAAGAAAAGTGTCCATCTTTTGTTAAAAAGTATAACTGAACGAGAGATAATGACTGTGAAAGTCTTAGGTAACCTCTCCATACATATTTGCAAAGCGATGCTCTGCCAAAGAATGATACTGGCACCGACATGAGCACTCCTTGTATTCATATGGAATCATTATTTCTAAAGTATATCCATTATTGTACAGCCCCTGTGGACTAGGACTGGGGAGAAGTGGGCTCAGCCACCCAAGGGCACCCAGGGCAGTAGCAGGGCAGAAGTGATCTCTTATTACACCGGTAGTCCTTCACTCTGAGACTGATGAAGTACTCCCACAGTAGCAGTGACTGTGGCTCATAGAAACATGTGTGAGGCTCAATTTTTTTCTCAGAGCTTCTAAACTCAAAAGAATAGTTTGTAATCACATTCAAGCAAAAATGAGGCACTTGTCCACGTAATAGTATCTGGGAGCCCACATTCTTGTCCCCAGCATTACCAAGCCATGAGGACCAAGAGCAACGGGACTAATTTCTATTTTTACAGCTGGAGGCACTGATTGCTTTTCAGTTTCACACAGATGGGAACATATTTTTAGCTTAAGGGAAAGAATTCTCTGAGGTTTAGAATTTCATTCTTCTGGATTTGTAATGACAAAGGATTTGTGACATAGCATTTTAACTATGAGTCTGAGGAACATTTAAAATACTTTTCATCTAACTCAACCATTACCTATTAATATCCCAAGATCACTAGATTGACACAGTCTCTGTCTGTATATAAGAATAAGAAGCAAATTGAAGGGACATTAATAATTTTAATAAAAATTTAGAATGGGTGCTTCTAAGTTTAAAGATTTTTGTGGTAGGACAGGGCAGAGTGATTAAGACCAGTTCAAGGAAATATCTAAAAAAATATTCACTACCTGGAAAACAATATTCTTTCACCAACTCATTCACTCAACAAATATTTATTGAGCAACTACTATGTGTCAGGCACTGTCTAGACACTGGGAATACAGAAAGTGACAGACAAGATAAATGCTCTCATGGTGTGCAAATGACATTTGATGGTAGAAAAGGTAGTCAGGAACCTAGTCATACAGGCTATGTAGACTCAAGCAAGAAGTTTGGATTTTATTCTACCCATAGTAATGTAGCATCAGTAATCCATTCATCTGAAAATTATAGAGTGCCCTCACTCAACAGGCTTTGAAAAAGAGAAGATTTATTATCTCACATAATAAATTCCAAAGTAGAGTAGCTCCAAACTTGGTTCACTTAACATCTCAATGTTCTCAAAGACCTAATTTTACATTTGTCTGTTGTGCCTGACTTAGTATGTTGCTTTTATTGGCCTGGTTCTAAGTTGATACCTAAGTTTTATTCTGCAACTTGCAGACATAAAAAATTTTAGATAGAGAAGGATTTTTTAAGAGTAGATTTAATGGCAATACCTGAAATAATCCAGTGGCTTAAAGAGATAGCAATTTGTTTCTTCTTGTGTAAAAAGAAGTCTGGAGTTAAGCAGTCCACGGTTGTTACAAAGTTTTCTTGAATTTGTCAGATGGATTCTTTCCAGTTCAGTGTCCCATTAACCCAGAATTGAGAAACCCATCCTCAGAAACAAATATGGCTGCTGGAGTTTCACCTAGTTTATTCACTTACTTCCTAAGGAGCAAAACGTAATTAGAATGGGAGAAAACAGGTGTAATTCTTGTCTTTTCAGGGAATTTCCTAGATGTGAATGCAAATCTTTTATTTAAAAAAAATTTTTTTTTGAGACAGAGTTTCACTTTGTTGCCCTTGGTAGAGTGCCGTAGCATCACAGCTCACAGCAACCTCAAACTCTTGGACTCAAGTGATTCTCTTGCTTTAGCCTCCCAAGTACCTGGAACTACAGGTGCCCACCACAACATCCAGCTTATTTTTAGAGATGGAGTCTTGTTCTTCTTGCTCAGGCTGGTCTCAGACTCAGGTAATCTACCCTCCTCGTCTTCCCAGAGTGCTGAGATTACAGGCATGAGCCACCACTCCCAGCCCTATTTAAATCTTATTTAGTAAAAATTAATCTCAGTGCCACACTTAGAAACAGAATTATGAAATACAGTCTTAGGGCAGGACATCGACATGTCCAGTTGAAAATTAGAAATCTATTAGCAATAAGTAAGGGAAAATGAATATTGGAGAGAAGTAGAAGTCTCCATCACCAAAAACTATCCTGTTTTCTTTATGTGCTACTTTGAAAGTGAAGAAACTTTTCCAGAAGCTATCACATGAGATAGCTTAGTTATGTAGGTTCTGTAGTTAGGAGAAAAAGTTTTGGAATCAAAAGCATGGGCTTCAAATCCCAAATCTGCTATGTATAAGCTTTATAAACTTCTGTAAGATATATTACCTCTCTGAAGTTCAATTTTCTAATATATAAAAAGGGATTCTAATATATAAAAAGGAAGTTCATAAAGATTTTAAGAGTATTAAATGAAATCATGTATGCAAATGGTGATGGTAATAATAATTAAAAATGATTTCAAAGAGGAGCTGAGCTTCACTATTGGAATCATCCTCATTACTGACACAGTCCAGCATTGATTCGAATTTTTATTTGAAGACTCAGCAATCCTGGATGGACTTTGTTAGCAGACAGTGCAGAAAGGGCCTTTGACTTATTAGTTCCTCTGCTGGCCAGGTGTGTGCACATCAGAACTTGGCCTGTGGTACCATAGAAAACATATTAATAGATCATTTCTTTGGTTTTATCATTGGCCACATTTTTTTTAGCACTCTAGGACATGTTAGAATGAAGTTGGAACTCAGATGCAAAATATAAACTTTCACAACATATGGTGTAGAGTACAACTAATACGAAAATTCCAAAAAGAAGATATAAATCTTAAAGGACTAAAAATACTTTAAAGAATTTTTTTAGTGCAGCTGCTTCTTTGTTAAACCAGCTGTTACTAACCCTCACAGGGTATTTCTTATATGGGGCTACATATCTTTTTGTTATAATTCTTATAACTTAGATTGAATTGTGCTTACAATTTTTCTACATTTCTACAACTGAAAGGAAGAGAGCGAGACAATGAAGGAATTGAAAAAAGGCAGATTGAAGAAGAGCTGTGTATACCCTATTCACAGTGTGGGTGGGAGTGAAAACAGGGAAGTAAGAAAGAGCTAACAAAATAACGACATTAAAAATGAGCATGTTCTTGATGGTCAATCTTGCAGATCTAGCAAATTAAGATGTGCTTAACATGCAGGATAGTAAATAATTTCTACACACTATTGACAAAAATATAGTAGTTGAGTGTGGTAAATAAGACAGTGATCACTGGAACACAGAGGATGATAGGATTCTCAGCCCCGCCACTTACTGGCTGTTTGACCTTGGCCTCAGGAAAGTTACTTAGTGTCTTTGAACATCAATATCTCATTTCTAAACCAGAAATAATGATAGAAATGCCCACTACCTTAGGTTATTGTAAGAGTTAACTGAGGCAATGTGTGTAAAGCATTTAGGATACTGCCTATCACACACCAAGTCCATGATAAATTTAATTTTTATTACAGTTTACTTTTTTCATAAAAAGTACATACTTGTCAAGAAAAAAAGCAATATATGAGAAATGGACAAAAATTAAAAATTTTTCTTTTCAGCATGGGTTCTATGATAAAAACAATCTTGTTGATATCTGCCTGTTCTCCAATAGGTCAACTTTTTTTCCTTTTTTTCAGTTTTTGGCCGGGGCTGGCTTTGAACCCGCCACCTCTGGCATATGGGGCCAGCACCTTACTCCTTTGAGCCACAGGCACCACCCAACCTTTTTTTGTTTGATACTCAAAACAGACTGTCTAATATTATTCCGCCTTAGAAAAGAATGAAATCCTGTCATATGCCACAAGTACTTGGATGATCAAGTACTACATGATTCTATTTATATGAAGTATCTAAAGCAGTTAAACTCATAAAAATATAAAAGTAGAGTGGTGGTTGTCAGGGCCTGCTTGGAGTGGGAGGGAACAGGGAATTGTTCAGTGGGTATAGGGTTTCAATTATACAACCTGATAAATTTCTATAGATCTGTTGTACAATACTGTAATGTGCACTTAACAGTTATTAAGAGGATACAGTTATGTGTTTGTATTGCAGTAAAAAGAAGAATTACTCCTACACATGCTATAACATGATGAACCTTGGAGACATATGCTAAGTGAAATTTAGTGACAGAAGGACACATTGAAAGATTCCACTTATATGAGGTACAGTGTAGTCAGATTCATAGGGACAGAGAGTAAAAACGATGGCTTCCAGAGGCTGGGCAGAGAGGAATGAGGAGTTATTGTTTAATAGGTATGGAGTTTCAATGTGGGAAGATGAAAAAAAGTCCTGGAAATGGATGGGATGGTGCTGATGGTTGTACAGCAGTGAGAATGCACTTAATGGCATTGAATCATATTTAAAACTTGTTGAAATGGTACATTTTGTGTTATGTGTACCTGACCACAATGAAAGTGCCTTTCTATGTGATAGAGTTTACTAATCTTTCTTCACAATTGCACTGAACTGATGCTAGCATGACTGTCAGTGCTTAGACAAACACTGTATTCAAGGGTTCACAAAAGAATAGACACCACTTGCCTGTGCAGTACGTGGCACTCTCCGTACTGTGAAAAAAATAAGCTTTTCTTAGATAAAATCTTCCAAAGACAACTCCTTACCTGATCTGACCTCTATAAGAATACAGACTATTTTTAGAGTATCTATAGAATATTCTTATATTTAAGAAATGAGAATATTTTTCCTTCTGGAAAAATAAATAATGAAAATTCTTAAGCTCAGAACTTACAGTAGATGGCAAAGAATTTGTGGAGCATGCTTCAAATATTCACCTAGATGGTCACCAGTTTGTAATAGATAGAGATGTATATTTATATTTAAAGGATATATTTTGGCTTCTGGTACTAATTCACAATTTTTTTCTTGGTAACAAATAGGTATCAGTCCTCCCAAAAAGGGCAATAGGAGACGATTCTTACCCAGATTTCATTCTGCTTCTCCAGACTCTGCCATATTATTCTGTCCCATGAAATCTGCACTGGTGTCTCTTACGGTGTCAAGACCATTCTTTATGAGTTCTTGAGCACATGCAGGCACTTGATTAAAACTGAGTCATACTATTCTGAACCTTTATGAACTAATTGCTGTAGAAGGACTTGCTGCCTCCAAAACAGTCAGTTTGCTACGCTGTCCAAATTCTTTGTACCTCTACTTTCTCTTCTGTAATCACCACGTTTTTAATTCTATAAATAAAAAGTGTAGTTTAAGCTGATTTTAGCAGAAAGGGCTCTTCTTATTCAGATCAAAAGCAGGTAACAAGTACTCAGCATTGCAGAGATATCTCCTATGTCAAACCTGCATGCACGCACCCCACCCTCAAAAGAAACACGTGGTACTTTAGACCACTACCATGTAATCTTTTTATATACAATATTGTTTCTGTTTTATAAGATGAACATCTTTTGAAATAGAAGTTCGTGAAAGGTAAAGATGTGTTGTGCTTAAATGTTTATGTCTGAGAAAATTTAAAATAAATAGTTTAAAAAACTGTGAAGCATCCAGAAATGACAAGTATAATGAATACCTTTCAAATTCATAAGAAAGCTCCCTAGAAAGTAAAGGTAATGCGCGGGGGCAACACAAGTGAAAGAAAGATGAATGGAAGCATTTCATGCTACTACTGATGCTGTAACCGCCTTACAAATAGTTGGTTTTTATAAGCTCCATAACCAGGGGTCTTGGGTTTCAGCAACCACGCAAAGATCTAAGTGGTCAGTCAGCCTGTGTAAAGTACTCAGATTGTTACTGAGGCTTCTAAATAAAACCAAGATCCTTGAAGGACTAAACCAAAGGTGGAGAACTTGTGACCTTAATGCTACATGTGACCTTCTAACTCCTAAAAAGTGTGGCTTTTTAACTGAATCCAAATTTCACAGAGCGAATTCTTTTATTTGTATTGATAGATTTTCTTTTCCTTTTATATTTTTATTTTATTTTTTAAATGAATGTATTTAAAATACCAAAGAATAAAATAAGTTTCAATAGAATAATTCTCCCAGATTATCTAGCAACTACATTAGTAAGCCATGAGGGCTAAATTGAAGACTGCTACACTCATGATTTTGTTTTAACTTTCCCCATCTGACTGGCACCACTACTACACAAGGGTGGTTGGTGAGAGTTTAGGGGGCCAGTCTGTTGTCAGCTTTTGACAATGATCCACTGTGGCTGTTCGGAGTGGAATTTGTGAATAATTGCACAGATGGACAGTATTTTTAACTACCTGCTTTACAGCTCATCCTGTCAAAGACTAAGAAAATGCTGAAGGAAGAAAACAGATTTTTTTCAATAAGAATTGGAAAGGAAATTGCAATATTACTTTGTTTTTGCTAAAGATGATTTGTTTGCTTTGTGATGCTGCAATGTGAATATTAAAGAATTTCAATACTTACCAGCATTGTCATGCTCATAAGGGCAACAAATATGTTAAGAGGGAAAGGGCTTGGCAGGGTGGCTCATGCCTGTGCTCCTAGCACTCTCGGAGGCCAAGGAGGGTGGATTGTTTGAATTCAGGAGTTCGAGACCAGCTTTAGCAAGAACAACATCCCATCTCTATTAAAAATAGAAAAACTAGCTGAGCATTGTGGGGGAGCTGTGGTCCCAGCTACTTGGGAAGTGGAGGCAAGAGGATCCTCTGAGCCCCAGAGATGGAGGGTGCTGTGAGTTATCATATCGCAGCACTTTACCCACCGCAAGGGAGTGAGACTCTGTCTCAAAAAAAAAAAAAAAAAAAAAAAAAAAATTAGAGGGAGAGGAAGGAAAGGATGTATTACAGAAATTAAAAGATGAAAAGCAAAAGCAAAGGCAATTCTTTCAAGCAGCAATGAGACCTGGAAGTAATGCTGCTGAAGCAACCTATAAAGTATATGTGGGGGGAAAGGGAAACCATTCAGTGATGTAGAAATTGTGAAAGAATGCATTATTAAGGTGGTAGGATGCTTACACCCTGATATCATTTCAAGCTATAAACAACTGCCTCTTTCAAGGAGAACCACAACTGACCAGCAGCATGAATTAGCCTTTGACTTAACAGAACAAATTCATGCAATATTTCAAAGGGAAAATATATATAATTCAACCACTGCAGATGAATCAACTGATACTACTGACTTGGTGCAGGTTTTGTGTTTCATTCAGGTCATAACAGAACATATTCTTTGCTAAGAGGAATTACTTGCTTTGGATGCTCTTGTGAACAGAACACAGGGAATGGGTATCCACAAATTTCAGGATAAATGGCCTGAAATTTGTAAATTTAGTGACTGTATGTACAGATAGTGGACCTTCCATGGCAGGAAAATATGAAGTTTATTGCACAGACAAAAAAGCATCAACAGATTCAGATGCTCTCATTTCTTTTCATCGCATCTTGCATCAGCAAAATTTCTCTGCTAAAACTACTATTTTAAGTGACACTTTGCAACAAGTTATAAGTATTGTTAACTATATTTGAGCAAATGCAACATGGCATCATCAATTTTCTAACACGCTAAAGTTGAATGGTGCAATCGTCTATGTGGATCTACAGTATGTTGGCTATCACATGGACAGGTGTTATCAAAAATTTTATCTCTGTGAGAACAGATACTTAAATTTTATGAAGAACAGAATCAGAAAGGGAATTATTGAAGAAATATTTCTATAGGAATGTAGCCCTTCTGTGTGACATCATGTCAGATCAAAACAACTTGAGTATTTCTTTGCAAAGTAAAACTAATTCTATACGTGATATGTGGCAAAAAATCTAGGCATTTCAAAAAAAGCTGTCTTTTTTCAAAAAACAGTTCTTCAGAAGGAAATTTACAGTGAACATTTCCCCCAGTTATCAAAGGTCATTGATAGGCAGGATGATATATGGAAATCATTTGAAGAATAGGCAGCTGTTACAGACCTAGTAAATGGAGACAATAATGAAAGGTTCACAGACTTTGATAATCATAATATCACACTCAAATTAGTATTTCAGCCTCACATAGTTGATAGCACCAAGCCACCTAAAGCAGTGGTCTTCAACCATTTTAGCACCAGAGACCAATTTTATGAAAGACAATTTTTCAACAGCCTGAGGAGGGTAGGGGGGAATAGGACAGGAGAGGGAGCTCAGGTAGTGATGTTGTACGACCCAGTTCCTAACAGGCAGAGGACTGGGGCCAGTCTGCTGACATATAGAACTACAGTTAAAATTCAGTGAGTTCTCAGTAGGTGATGTTTTAAAGTCATTACATGATGCTAAGAGAGACCCAATTGAAATGTAGAAACATATAGTAGAATATCCTTGCCTTCAGCAACATGCCCCCAAATTGCTTTCTTGCTTTTCAATCACATATTGCTATGAATCTGCATTCTCCTGCCTAACCCAAATCAAGATGCCCTTAAGGTCACGAATGACTGATACACCTGAAACTGCAGCCCTCTGTGCTGCAACCAAATATCGAAACGCTTTCCAACAAACAATAGAGACTAAAACAGCGGTTCTCAACCTGTGGGTCGCAACCCACAGGAACTGTATTAAAGGGAACAGCATTAGGAAGGTTGAGAACCACTGCACTAAAATGTCATTAAAAAGATAACTTTAAAATTAACAAATAGTTTTTATTTTTTGAAATTATTAAGTACACATTAGTTCAAGTTTTACAAAATAATGCATATTTTAAAGTATATCTAATTGAAGCTTTTTGAATGTGGTTTTACTTAATTATAGCTAAATTAACATGGCCTTCCAATATGAAAAGGTTACCCATCCCTGAAAACTATTAGTAAAAAATAAGAAAAATTTAAAGAAAATCTATACATTGTTGGTGGCACCCGTAGCTCAGTGAGTAGGGTGCTGGCCACATACACCGAGGTTGGTAGGTTGACACTCAGCCCGGGCCACTAAAAACAACAATGACAACTGCAACAATAAAAACAAAAATAGCCAGGTGTTGTGGCAGGTACCTGTAGTCCCAGCTACTTAGGAGGCTGAGGCAAGAGAATTGCTTGAGCCCAAGAGTTTGAGACTGCTGTGAGCTGTGATGCCACAGCACCTACTCAGGGTGAGAGCTTGAGATTCTGTCTCCAGGAAAAAAAAAATTTATACATTGCAAACATAAATAACATAAAACCTTTCAGTTTCATCCTAGGCTTCAGAAGGAAATTTTTTCATGCAATGATAGGCCTGCCCTTATATGAAATTAAGGTTTAAATTTTATGTTTTCTTTGGGTCAAGAATACTTTAGCCAGGGCGCACCTGTAGTTCAAAGGAGTAGGGCGCTGGCCCCATATCCCAGAGGTGGTGGGTTCACCCAGCCCCAGCCAAAAAAAAAAAAAAAAAAAGAAATAAGAAAATAAAATATACTTTTGAGACGAGTTCTTGTCTGTCAGGCTTTTTCTTTCAAGTTCCCTTTTCTTTCAAGTTCCCTTGACTATTAGAGCTCCCTAATAAGGGGTCAAACCACAGCCAAAGCTCTTAAAGAGCTTTGTCTTACTGATAAATTAA
>NW_003852403.1:35708557-35733577 GCF_000181295.1 Otolemur garnettii
ATTTCATATTGTAAGATGCCATTTATATGAAGTACAAAAAAAAAAAAAGAAAAGAAAGAAAGAAAGAAAAGAATACCTTAACCCATGAAATTAAAGTGTTCTGGGCTAATAGCAACCCAGGGAACATGGAAAATTGAAATACAAACCATATTTGGCAGGTCATATCCTCAACATGGACCACTCAGAATTTCTGACAAAAAGTCTGATTGAGTACTATATATAAGAATATAATTTTAAATGATAAATTATAAAATATAGTATGAAACACACCACTATAAGGTTCTAATAGAACTATCTGAGACTTAACAGCACAATTAAACTTTGAAGTAATTCAGGCAGACTAGGTTTGTTTTAAAACACAATTAAAAATTAAATTAAAAATACAATATTACATTTTATGTTTAATGACACCCAATGTCACTAATCATGAGAGAAACACAAATTAAAAACCCAATGAGATACCACCTTATCCTGTCAGACTATTCATTATTAAAAAGTAAAATAACAATAGATGTTGGCATTAATGCAGTGAGAAGGTAACACTTGTACACTATTGGTGGGAACATAAACAGGTAGCAGTTCTATGGAAAAGAGTATGGATATTCCTCAAAGAACTAAAAGTAGATCTATCATTCAATCCAGCAATGCTACTACTAGGTATCTAGCCAAAGGAAAAGAAGTTGGTTTATAGCTTTCGTATGGAAGTGTGATTAAACCCAACTACAGCCCAAGATGAAGGGGGAAGAAAGGGGGAGGGGAGGAGAAGAAAGAGTAATTGATTAAACCACACTTATGGTGCATTTTACAAAGGTGCATGTCAAATCTACTAAGTGTAGAGTATAAATGTCATCACATAATAATTAAGAAAGTGCACTGAAGGCTATATTAACTAGTTAGTTGTAATTATTTCAAATTGTATATAAAACCAGCACATTGTACCTCAAAAATGCTTTAATGTATATAGCTATGATTTAATAATAAAAAAAAGAAAAGAAAAACAAAGACAAATAAGTAATTTTATGAAAAGGACACCTGCACCTGAATGTTTATCACAGCTCAGTTCATATTGGCAAAGATCTGGATCAACTGAAGTGTCTGTCAATTGAAGAATGGATAAAGAAAATGTGAAAATATACAGAGAGTGCCAAAAACATGTATACACATTTTAAGAAAGGAAAAAATTGAGTTAAAATTGTAATACTCAAGGCATGTTTGACTTCTGTAATTATAAGAGATACAAGATATAACTACAATACAAACAAAATACATAAGCCAACCACTTGAATGCACTAGAGAGCAATAAGAAATAGGTATAAGTTGGAAGGGAGTCAGCACAGGAAGATGGTAATAGAACTATCTGAGATCCTCCTAGTTTCTCATTTTTTAATGGCTTTTTGTTAAAGGGAAGGTCCTATTTGAGTGCAGGTAGAATAGATAGAAAGTGGTAAAAACCTGCAGTCTTGCTGGCTTACAGAGCCAAAGGGTAGAGTTTGGAAAGTGAGGAGGAGAATCCAGGAAAAGAGAAACAAACAGCAGGAAAGACCAACAATCAAGACATAAACTCAGTGTAAATATCCGGATGACTCGAACTATTCTGTGCATGTAGCAAAAGCTCGGTGGCAAAGCTGAGATTAATAAAACTGGAGCAAGATTTTAGCTACTACTCATCATATAGGAGACAGGGTTTGAAGTTCATATCCAGTCAGTTCACTGATTTTTAAACAAATAGCAAAACAGAGGTATATAAAGAAATCTAGAATATGTATAATAAATATATCACAATATTAAGGAAAAGCCTAAAATTAATAGATATATAAAGAGAGAAGGAATAGGATTTACATTTAGAAAAAAGATCTCCTGACACTCAGATGTTAGAATTAGCAGACAAGGATATTAAAGCAGGTGTTACAACTATATACAAGGAAATAAAGAAAATATGCTCATGACTAGTAAATAAATAGTATACTTCACCTAAAAAGTTTTTAAAAGAAATTTTAAACAGGAAAAACTATCATATATATATATATATATACTAGATGACTTTAAGGGCCAAAAAAAAAAAAAAAGTGAGTGAACTTAAAGACAGATTAAAAACTAAAAGAGTGAAATTGGAATGTTCCTAACACAAAGAAATGATAAATGCTTCAGGTGATGCATACCTTAATTACTTTGATTTAATTAATTCATATTGTATGCCTTTATCAAAACATATTTACTTTATGAAGATATACAACTATGATGTACCCATAATAATAAAAGTAAAAAAAAAAATCTAAATCCAATCTGAAGACCACAGAGAAAAATTTTTGAAAAACAAATGACCAAAGCCTGACATATGAGACAATATCAACCGGTCAACAAATGCGTAATTGAAGTTCTAGAAGGAGAGAAAAGAGAGAGTTAGGCAGAAAAAATTATTTGAAAAGATAATGACTGAAAATTAGGAAAAAGACAAATTTATAGGTTCATGAAGCTCAGCAAACCCCAGTATAATTTTATTTATTTATTTACTTTTTTATTAAATCATAGCTGTGTACATTAATACTGTCATGAGGTACAGTGTGCTATTTTTATATACAATTTGAGATATTTTCATCAAACTGGTTAACATAGTCTTCATGTCATTTTCTTAGTTATTGTGTTAAGACATTTATATTCTTCATTTAGAAACATTCACATATACCCTTATAAGATGTAGCATAGGTGTGATCCCACCAATCACTCTCCCTCCACCCATCCTCCCCTTCCCTTCTCCCCTCCCTATCCCCTTCCCCCATATTATTGGGCTATAATTGGGTTACAGCTTTCCTTTGAAAGCTATAAATTAGTTTCATAGTAGTGGTGAGTACATTGGTCTTCCATTCTTGACATACTTTGCTAAGAAGAATATTTTCCAATTCCATCCATGTAAACATGAAGGAGGTAAAGTCTCCACCCTTCTTTAGGGCTGCATAGTATTCCATGGTATGAACATACCACAGTTTATTGATCCATTCATGGGTCATGGGCACTTGGGCTTCTTCCATGACCTAGCAATTATGAATTGGGCTACAATAAACATTCAGGTACAAATATCTTTGTTGTAGTGTGTTTTTTGGTCTTCAGGATATATACCTAGTAGAGGAATTATAGGATCAAATAGTAGGTCTATTTTTAGTTCTCTAAGTGTTTTCCAGATGTCTTTTCGAAAGGAATGTATTAGTTTGCAATCCCACCAACAGTGTAGAAGTGTTCACTATCTCCACAACCACACCAGCATCTGTGATTTGGGGATTTTGTGATATGGGCTAATCTTACTGGTGTTAGATGATATCTCAAGATAGTTTTAATTTGTATTACTCTGATGATTAAGGATGGTGAGCATTTTTTCATATATCTGTAGGTCATGAGCCTGTCTTCTTCAGAGAAGTTTCTCCTCAAGTCCCTTGCCTACCCTGAGAGGGGATCACTTGTTTTCTTCTTGCTAATACATTTGAATTCTCTGTGGATTCTGGTTATTAAACCTTTGTCAAAGATATAACAAGCAAATATCTTCTCCCATTCTAAGGGCTATCTGCTTGCCTTACTTACTGTGTTCTTGGCTGTGCAGAAGCTTTTTAGTTTGATGAGGTCCCAGTAGTGTATTTTTGATGTTGCTTCAATTGCCTGGGGGGGTCCCCCTCATAAAATATTTGACCAGGCCAATTTCCTCAACTGTTTTCCCTATACTTTCTTCTAGTATTTTTATGGTTTCATGTCTTAAGTTTAAATCTTTAATCCAGTGAGAGTCTTAGTTAGTAGTGAAAGGTGTGGATTCAGCTTTAGTCTTCTGCAGGTCACAGGCCAGTTCGCCCTGCACTATTTGTTAAATAGGGAATCTTTTCCCCACTCGATGTTTTTAATTGGCTTTTCAAAGATCAGGTAATGATAAGTAGCTGGGTTCATCTCTTGTTTCTCTATTCTGTACCATTCATCTACCTCTCTGTTTTTGTGCCAGTACCATGCTGTTTTGATCACTATCGATTTATAGTATAGCCTGATGTCTGGTAGCATAATTCCTCCTGCTTTATTTTTATTTCTGAGTAATGTCTTGGCTATGTGAGGTTTTTTCTGATTCCATATAAAACAAAGTATTATTTTCTCGAGATCTTTAAAGTATGAGAGTGGAGCTTTAATAGGGATTGCATTAAAATTACATATTGCTTTGAGCAGTATGGACAGTTTAACAACATTAATTTTCCCCAGGCATGAGCATGGTATGTTTTTCCATTTGTTAACATTTTCAGTTCTTTTCTTAGAGTTTCATAGTTCTCTTTATAGAGATCTTTCACCCTCTTTGTTAGGTAAACTCCCAAATATTTCATCTTCCTTGGCACTACTGTGAGTGGAATAGAGTTCTTGACTATTTTTTCAACTTGACTGTTGTTGGTATATATAAAGGCTACAGATTTATGAGTGTTGATTTTGTGATCAATGAGATACTGCTGTATTCTTTGATCACTTCTAAGTGATCAATGAGATACTGCTGTATTCTTTCATCACTTCTAAGAGTTTTGTAGTAGAATCCTTGGTGTCTTCCAGGTATACAATCATATCATCTGTGAAGAGTGAAAGTTTGATCACTTCTGATCCTATATGGATATACTTGATCACCTTTTCTTACCTAACTGCAACAGCTAAAACTTCCATTACAATGTTAAAGAGCAATGGAGACAATGGGCAACCTTGCCTGGTTCCTGATCTGAGTGGAAATGATTTCAACTTAACTCCATTCAATATGATGTTTGATGTGGGTTTCCTGTAGATGGCCTCTATCAGTTTAAGAAATGTCCCTTCTATATCAATTTTCTTAAGCGTTCTGATCATGAAGAGATGCTGGATATTATCCAAAGATTTTTATGCATCAATTGAGATAATCATATAGTCTTTGTTTTTTAATTTGTTTATGTGATGAATTATATTTATAGATTTATGTATGTTGAACCAGCCTTGAGATCTTGGAATAAAACCTACTTGGTTGTGGCATATAATTTGTTTGATGTGTTGCTGGATTCTGTTTGTTAGGATCTTGTTGAATATTTTCACATCAATAGTCATTAGTGATATTAGTCTATAATTTTCTTTTCTTGTTGGGTCTTTTTCTGGTTTGGGGATCAAGGTGATGTTTGCTTCATAGAATGTGTTGGGTAGTATTCCTTCTTTTTCTATGTTTTGGAAGAGGTTAAGTAATATAGGTACTAGTTCCTCTTTAAAGGTTTGGTAGAATTCTGACGCGAAGCCATCTGGTCCTGGGTTTTTCTTTTTAGGGAGATTTTGTATAGTCGATGCTATTTCAGAGCTTGATATAGGGCTGTTCAACATTTCCACTTCCTTCTGGCTAAAAAGGTGGCATGCTTACATGTATTGGTCGATATCCTTCAGATTTTCATATCTCTGAGAATAAAGTTTCTTGTAATATTCATTAAGAATTTTTTGAATTTCTGAGGGGTCTGTTGTTAGGTCATCTTTAACATTTCTGGTTGATGAGATTAGAGATTTTACTCTTTTTTTCTTGGTTAGGTTGGTCAAAAGATTATCAATTTTATTGACCTTTTCAAAAAACCAACTTTGTGATTTATTGATCTGTTGTATAATCCTTTTTTTTCAATTTAATTTAATTCTGCTCTAATTTTGGTTATTTATTTTCTTCTGCTGGGTTTGGGATTGAAGTGTTCTTGTTTTTCCAGTTGCTTGAGATGTCCCATTAGGTTGTTAACTTCCTCTCTTTCCATTCTCTTGAGGAAGGATTTCAGTGTTATAAATTTCCCTCTTAGGACTGCCTTTGTGGTATCTCAGAGGTTCTGGTAACTCACGTCTTCATTGTCGTTTTGTTCCAAAAATTTGGGAATTTCCTTCTTGATCTTGTCTCTGACCTACCTATCATTCACCATAAGGTTATTTAGTTTTCATGTTTTTGTATGAGTCTTCAGATTCCTGTTGTTACTGAGTTCAACTTTTATCCCATGATGGTCTGAGAAGATGCATGGAATAATTTCCATACTTTTAAATTTACTGAGGTTAGTCTTGTGACCTAAAATGTGGTCAATGTTGTAGTATGTTCTGTGAGCTGATGAGAAAAATGTGTATTCAATTTTGTTACGATGAAATGATCTGTATATGTCCATTAAATCCAAATGCTGAATAGTTAAGTTTAAATCTAAAATTCCTTTGCTAAGCTGCTTGTTGGAGGATCTATCCAACACTGCCAAAGGAGGATTAAAATCTCCGACTATGATGGAGTTGGGAGAAATCAAGTTGCTCATACCTATTAGAGTATCTCTTATAAATTGAGGTGCATTCATTCTGGTTGGGTGCATAGATATTGATAATTGAAATCTCATCATATTGAGTATAACCTTTAACAAATATAATGTGACCATTGTTACCCTTGCTTACTTTTGTTGGTTTAAAACCTATTGTATCTGCGAATAAAATTGCAACACCTGCTTTTTTCTGCTTTCCATTTGCCTGGAATACAGGTGACCATCCCTTCACCCTGAATCTATATTTACTTTTTAAGGTAAGATGGGATTCTTGTATGCAGCAGATATCTGGCTTGAGTCTTTGTATCCCATCAGCCAACCTGTGCCTCTTTAGAGGACAATTTAAGCCATTCACATTGATAAGCCTTGTGAAATTTTGAGTGTTGAATTTTTCAAAAGTCCAGTGGACATTTTTAATCCTTTTGCCACTGTGGAAGTTGGAATTTGATCAAAAGTTTCTGAGTGAGTTTATTTTTGTGGTGGCAGATTGCTGGATATAGGATCCTGGTTGAAAGTTATTTTGTTTTAGGAGATTAAAAGTTGATGACCACCCTTGTCTAGCCTGAAAGGTTTCAGCAGAGAGATCTGCAGTCATTCTGATATCCTTCCACTTGTAGGTCATGGTTTTCTTACATCTAGCTACTTTCAATATTACTCTTTCCTATTAACTTTAGTGAAGTTAATTAGATGTGCCTGGAGGATGTCTTATTCAGGTTGAGACGTGCTGGGGTTCTGAAACTGTCAGCTATCTGAATTACAGAATCTCTTGGCATGTCTGGAAAGTTCTCTTTCATAATTTCATGAAGAAGAGCCTCTGTGTTTTGTGAAGCAACTTCATTGCCTTCAGGGATTCCTATAAGGTGAATATTAGTTTTCTTTGAATTATCCCAGAGTTCTCTGAGAGAATGATCCGTTTTTGTTCTCCATTTCTCTTCCTCTTTGAGCCCTTGGGTGCATTCAAAAGCTTTGTCTTCAATGGCAGAGATCCTTTCTTCTGCCTGCTCCATTCTGTTACCGAGGGATTCTACCATATTTTTCAGGTCTTTGAGGGCTACAATCTCTTGCTCAATGTGTCATAATCTTTGGTCATTTTATCTTTGAAATCATTAAATTCTTGAGACATCTTTTAAATAATTTAAAATTCTAATTCCCTTCTTTTCTCCATTCTGTTAATCTTATTTGCTATCCAGATTCTGAACTCGATTTCTGACACTCTAGCCATCTGTTTCTGAATGGGATCTTCAATTGCATCTGCCCCATCCTACGACTCTGGTTGATCTACTCTGGTTATTCAAGTTACCAGAGTTTTTCTGCTGATTCCATCTCATGTTGAATTTACATTGTTTGGAGTCTGTACCAGAACCATTCAGTCAGTGGCTGCCACTGGAGAAGATGCCGACTTCCTCTGGTTGTCTGAAGAGGCAGAGCATGTCTGTCTGAAAGAGCCTCAGGGGTGTGAGCTTTGTTGTTCCTGCTGCTGTGGGTGGTTCTCTTCACCTTGGGGTACCCCCATTCTAGTGTGGTTCCCTCTCAACTGATGGTCTTCTCATAGTTCTCAGGCCACCAGCCAGAAGTGCGGGGAGAACACAGCTCTAGCAGGCAGTTCTGGGCCCGCCCAGAGCAGGTGCCTGAAACAGGTAATTCCACTGCTGCATGCAGGATGCTCTTGGCTCTAGCAAGCATTTCTGGGCCCACCCAGAGCTGGGAACTTGGCTGCCACCTGAGGAACGTGCATGGCTGTAGCAGGTCTTGGTCCGGGGGAGCAGGGATCGCTGCCACCTGGGCAATGCACGTGGCTCTAGCAGGTCTCTGGCTGCAGAGCCGGGACTGGGCACTTGGTCCCACAGCAGTGGGGGATGTTGCTCTTGGGCCCCCCCTCACTGTTTCTATAGGCAAGGTGGGAAGGGTGGACTGGAAATTCAAAATGGCAGTGAAAATGTTTGTTCAGTTTTTCTGCCTGGCGAGAGAATGTTCAGACTCTTAGCAGGGTCCCTCTAGGGGAGTAGACGCCTGCTTCTTGTCACTCTCACATGTGGGGTAAGATAATAGGTCCTCAGTTCACTGCTCACCTGTAGAAAACTTACAGGAGCAGACGAAGAGAAAAACACAACTTTCTTGGGGAAAGAGATGGACACTTTTCCTTTGGGATGCATTATGTACCTGTAGATTGCTTTCTTGGAGTCTCAACTTGCCTTAATAGAGGTGTCCTGCAGATATTACTCTTCTCTCTCAGCTGGGTTCCTCGTCTTCAACTTTATTGTGTATTTTCTGTGCTCCCTCTGGATGGGAGCTCCTGTCAGAGGCTGATGCCTGTTGGCCATTTTTGTATAATTTTTTTAATCACCCATAAGTATATCATAATCAATTGGTATCTATGGTATCTTAATCATATAGAAAAACAAAACTTACAGAGTGGGAACACCTTAGGGAGAGGGAACTGTCAGAGTGGGATGCCAGCTCTCTCTAGCCCAGCCCATAAAACTGCAGGACGCAGACAGTTGACCTGATATCGCTCCCCATTGGCAGGGACCCCCTGTCTCAGTCAGGTCAGAGGCACCAGAGAGTCAGTCTTAGTAGGAGGAGCCCCAACTGATGTCTCCTGAGGCTTTAATAGATGATCCCATGGCTATATACATGACAGGTGTGGAGACTGCCAAACAATGATATATGTGTTCTTGTGCTCTTGTCCTTTTTAACGAGAGACCAATCCCTCCCCCATTCCCTTATTACCAAGATGTTTCTTTTCAGATGGCTCCGAGAGGGAACAACAGAGATAACTGATGGTTTTTATCAGAAACAATGGAAAACAGAAGAGTGTTAAACAATTTTTTAAATTCCCCCAAAATATAGAAACTAGATTTCCATATCTAGTGAAAATATCCATTTAAAATGCAGGTAGAATAAAAACATTTTGAATACATAAAAACTAAAAAAAAAAAAAAAAAAAAAAAACCAATTGCTAGTTGACTTGTACTACAAAAAACATTAAAGAAAGTTCGTAAGACTGAGGAAAATGATAAAAGAGAATAATTCAAATTTTAAAGAAAGGAGGAAAAAAAGAAATTATAAATATATGGGTAAATATATTTTTTTTCTTTTTAACTAAGAATACATATAAATGTTTAAAATTTAAAAATATCATCATGTGGTTTATATAGGTGTAATACATATAGATGTAAGACATAGAAAAAGTAAAGCACAGGCATAATTATAGGTAAGTTGATCTATTTGATTACAAGATTTCTATATTTTGTGTGAAGTGGCACAGTATTAAGGTGACTGTGAAAAGATAAAAATGAATATTATAATTACAAGGCAACCATTTAAAAAATGCAAAGATGTATTGTTAACCAGTAGATAGGATAAAGGAAGGGTTTAAAATGTGAAAAATCTACAAAAAGTAGGAAAGAAAAAAAATATGATGACACAAATAGCAAAAGAGTAAAATTATAGACCTAATCATTTCTGATTCAAACATATCAATAATTATACTATCTTTAATGAATACTTAATGACCAAAGACTGTCAAAATGGATAGAAAAGACAGCTAAAACTATATAAAGAAAACATATATGTCTATAAGAGATATATTTAAAATATAAAGAGTTTATTTTTTAATATATTTTATCTAGAAAACTGGGAGTGAAGGGATGGAGAAATATATACCATTCAAATCATAAGCTCATGAAAAGTAGGGATAACAAAAGATGGAATCTCAAAATAATGTAGGCTTTACAGAGTTTTACCAGAAACAAAAGTGATATTTGAATAGTTTATAAGGAAGAATGCTGAATTTATAAGGAAGATATAGCAATCAAGAATGTGCATGTGATACAATGGAGCTTCAACATGTTTGAAGCAAAAATTGACAGGATTTAAAAGAAAACTACATAAATCGATTATCATAGTTGAGTCCAGCAATTCTCTCTCAGAAATTGACAAAACTAGGCAGATGAAGAGTGAAGATGTTAAGATCTGAAAAATACTAACAACCAACGTGACCTAATTGACATTTACATCTGTAGTACATTACACACAGTAAACGCAAACTAGACACACTCTTTTCAAGTGCACATGGTAACTTCAACATGGCACAACATTTTCTGAGCTAACACATTCATTAGTATATTTTCTTCTCATGGTGGAATTAAATTAGATACCAGTAAGATTAAGCTATCTAGGAACCTTAATAGTTTCCTGGCTTAAGCCCAGTTGCTAATTAAAATCAGATGGGGAGTGTATATGGCTGCATAACAAACTACTCTAAAATTTAGCACCTTAGGTGTTCCCACTTAATGGACACAATTTAAGGGTATATGGCGCCCAAAAGGGTGCAGGACACAACTGTAAGAGGGACTCTAACAAATGCAAATATTGTAACCTAGTTAACCTGACATAAAAATAAATAAAACTTAACAACTTTAAACAACAACGTTTGGTTTTTTTTATAGAATTGCTGAAGGGAAGAAAGCAAGGAGCAGTTAACCTAATGATTTTGGCTCAGGGTCTCTCAAGGGTTGCAATCAGATGTCAAATAGGGCTGTAATCACGCAAAAGGTTGATGGGCTGGAGAATCGGTTTACAAACTCTCTCACATGGCTGTGGGCAAAGCCGCAATTCTTTACCACAGGGACCTTTGGGTTGCTAATGACATAACAGTTGGCTTTCCCATAGGGTTGCTAATGACATAACAGTTGGCTTTCCCAAAGCAAATAATCTGGGGGTGGAAAGGAGAGAGAGAGAGAGAAGAGAGAGAGAACACCATTAAGATGAACACTGAAGTATCTTTTAAAACCTAATCATACGTCCTTCTGCACCATTTCATTGTCATGTAGAAGAGCCCTGGCAAGATGTGAAAGTGGGGGACCCATACAAGGAGGCAAGTATCAGCAGACAGAGCTTGTTGGATGCTAACACTATTCTAAAAGATTTTTTAAAGAGTCATACAAACAGAACATATATTTACAAATCAGTTAATAGAACAAATTTTAAAAATGGGTCAGAATTTAAAAAATATATTTATGAAAATTTCCAGTAACACTGAATACCTGCAACCTTTGTGGGCAGCTAGTGCTACTAATGTTCCCTAGGTTGTTCCAATGAACATTAAAATTTGAGAACCAATTCTTTCTGTGATGCTTTGCACCAGGCCCATTTTCTTTCTATCTGATTTGTTAGTGGGGAAGTTTTCAGCTTCACTAGGTCTTTCTGAAGAGATGTTGTTATTTAACTGCCCTCTTGGGAAATACTAAAGCTGGGGTTAGAAGCAGCCTCCTTTCAGCCCTAGTGAGAAGAGGTTGGGCTGTGCCTGTTCCAGGACAGCTTTTCAAAGGTTTAGGACACTAAAACTCAAGTAGATAACAGGAGTCCTGTATTTCCTTTCTGTCTCATGCTTATCTTTGAAAATATTCCTCTTAGATCCAGATCTCAGAAACACAGAGTAGATTGAAGTCATTTGGTTGCAGAGGATTCTCAAATGCAAGACCTTCGTTATATTTAAAAGTTCAGCCTGCTGCCATTTTAGGCATCTCTATGTTTGGAAAGTACATAGGATGTGAACATCCTTTTCAAGAATGAATTTTCTATTTTTAAACAGGAATAAGAAGTTAATTTAGAAAAAATTTTTTTTTCTAATGAACCTAGAAAACACACGCAGATAAAAGAAACATGAATTGGAGTTTGACTCTGTCACTTTTGCTAATCCTATTTGTGACCTACGAATATAGAAACAGATACAGATTACAGAGATTTAAGTGCCACAGAGAAGAAAACATTTTATTAGGATATATTAGGAAGAGCACACTATTTAGTATCAGAAAACCTAGCTTTGATTGGGACTTTTCTGATAATTCCCTGTGCAACCATGGACACTTTACCTCAACTTGATTTTCAATTTCAAACAACTAGGAGTTGAGTTTCCTCATTTCTAAGGCCTCTTTCAGTTCTAATATTTATAGATGGTGAATTAAGGTGCTGCTCATTGAAAGCCGTAGGTAATTTTACTGTGTCAAGTTCAGCTTAAGGAGAGAAACCTTCATAAATGAAAATGAAATAACCTGGGGCAGTAGGATGCTCTTTTTAGGATATACCTCATGACCCAGATGCTCCTACAGCTTGCCTTTTTGGGGGTGCAGATGTCAAAGTGGGCTGTCTGCATTTTAAAAAGCAAAGAGTTTTTAGTAAGATTTCTGGAAATATAACTGCTTTCTAGAAGTTAGCTAAAATGTGACTGACAAAAAAGTTAAATGTCTTCGAAACAAACCCAGTATATAAAAATGTTGAATTTTTTTAAAGGATAAAAGAACAGGCATGATTATTTGCATCACAAAAGGATCTGCTGTTCTTGTAAAATGACGCTTTTTACAAATGTTAATAACTTATCAGTAATGTGCCATTTGTTAATCTCATTTACAGTTTTGCATAATTTCCATATTATGACTAAATCTTAAGAACTTCTGTCTCTTATGAGAAATGAGGCTTTTATTAGCCTAATTGTAAATTTGTACTTTTCCTTGGGGCACTGGAGCTTCAGGAAAACCAACACATGATGCCTGCATAAGGGTCCTCAAGGTCAGAGGATTTAATTTGTTATGGAGGATTTGCCAACTGTCCAAAAACAAATCTCAATTTCAGTGCTATAGTTCAGATGTATCAATCAACCTTAATACATCAGTGTTTACAAAAGCTTAACAGCTTGATTCTCCAAACTAAGATGCCAGAGATCAACTGTTGAAAGGAAGAATTTGGGAGCCCAGGCTACTGGATGTAAATTTCTATTGGTTTCCAGGAGGCTTATAAGGGTGAACATTTTCTTTTCCCTGGTACGTGAATTTGAAAGACATGGTCTGAATTAATTTGTTATGTCCAGAAACAGGTTAAAGCATAAGTTCCCCTCATCATTACTTTCTTTAAAAAATGGTTGCTGTTTTCTCAAGAGGCTATTTTGCAAAGACTTGACCTAATGTGAACCACAGATAGCTGATGTGGGATTTCAGGTGGCAAGGGATAAAAGACACCTTAGGGAAAATAAGGAGCCTGGAGTAGGCCCCTGGAAGAATTATCACTTTTGTTGGAGGAAGAGGAACACTAAGAGGAAGAATGTTCCAGATTACTTGATGCTGATATCTTTAAGTGATAATTCTTTCCACTAAATCTTAGCTCTTTTAAAATAATTTTCTTGAAAGTACATATTTTTAGACCTTTTAAAAAAGAACATATTTTGTTTAGCCTCTGGGACATCACTACCTTCTTTTATGAGAATGACTGTTTTACGCAATGATCAAATTGTCTACCTTTTATCCTTGCTTTTTATTCTTCTTTGCAATGACCATGTGTTTACCTTAAAATAAAATACAAATATTTTGATATAATATTGGAGCGTATTAATTCTGAACATGAGCTCTGCTGGTACAGGTAAATGTCATTTTGACTAAATTACTTCTAAGTGTTAAAACACGTCTTTGAGCATCAATTTCTTCACTTGTGAAATACTTCCTTAATAAAGTTGGGGAAACTAAATGAAATAAACTAAGTAAAGTGTCTGGCATAGACTGTTTAAAAATACTAGCACCCTTTCTAGGAATTTTATGTTAATTGTGAGAAAAGACTTAAGATACTAAAATGGCTAAATTTAAAATACTTTGTGAAAATGGCATTTTTCTTTTGGTTTGTTTCTTAAAGTTGACTTCTCTCAAAGTACTGTGCTCTGGGAAGCTTGACTTATGGACTAAGTGGGATATACCGTACCCCATTGAGCTGTAAACTTTTAGAGCTGGGAAGGAAATTCAGAAGCCATTGAGCCTAAAACATTTATTTTATAGTTGAAATGCCAGGAGGAAGATTTGTTTGTTATAGTAACTTCATTTCCAAGAACGGATCATCTTTTTACCTTTTAGCAGTAGACTTAGGATTATTTGCTATCATTGTAATAGGATTGCTGGACCCCGGTGCTTTAGACCACTGGCTAGAATGGAGAGGAGGCAGCTGGGGAGAGAAAGGCCAGGTGAGAGGAAGGAAGTGCTAGAAAAAGGCTATTAACCCAGCAGCAAGTCCACAGTGATAACGTGTATCTTTAACTATGGTTGAAAATACATTTGCATTGAATTGAGTTTTTCTCTTATGTGGGTGTGCATTAGATCATCTGCTGGCGTCATGGTAGTATTGAGTACATTGGATATTTGCTTTTTCATTCTTGTGATACTCTACTAACTACAAGAGAGTCTACTTAACAAATGCAAATATTGTAAACTGGTTATTTGTACCCTCACATTAACTTGAATGAAAAAAAGAAATACTTGCAGAGGGAAAGCTCTTCCATGCAATTTTACAAACTGTGGGAATAAATGAAACAGTTATTTCCTCACTTACGTGCAGGCAGGTCCTTATTTTAGAAGAATTCTCACACCTTGTGTTGCATCAGTGATGAACGCAACTCAGCACAACTCCCCGTGTTGCACTGAAGAACAGGCAGAGCTGTAAGCAAAGCAACTATTGGGCAGGAACCTTTGGACTGGGTCACTTCAGTCAGTGCTAAAGGCAGACAGACGCGTGGGAGCTGGAAGAATGAAGAATGTCCATGTGGACTTCTGGTCTTCAACAAAAAATCATCTTGCTCTGAATTTGAGTAAAAAAGCTCATTGAAATATTTATATATTTTAGATTAACATGAGACATTTCCTCCCTTGGCTAACTGTTCACACAAACACACTAATTTTGGGAAGAGGGGAGTGAGAGAGTTCCTTTTCAGCTTATGAAAAAGTGTTAATTATTCCTTTGACAAGACTTCTAACTCTTGGGAAACAGCTTTTCCTCTGATAAAACTGTTTCTCTCTGTTGCTGTTATCTGGAAGCAGCCACCTGGTTGCCACCTGGTTAGAGGAGAAAGAGTTTAATTAAGTTGCCTTAATACTGATTTAGTTTTGAGAGACTTGAATACCACAAACATAATAGTTGAGCCTATGATCTGCCCCTCTCGCTTTCCCACATCCCTTTCCCTCCTCCCTTCCAGATTTTTTGCTTAGGTTTCTATATTCTGGATCTCAGCTTGACACATTTCTTCACCTAAAATTATCTTATAACAGGTGCATAAAAATTACAAACAAAGATACTGTTTGAACAGCCCTGACACAAGATACTTGATGTGATGGATAAACCAGTTGGAGAAAACTATACATTAGTCAATAAGTTTGAAGGGGTGTAGTTAATAGGGGTGGTGGTTCAATCATTTGTTTGAACATTTATTTATCTATTAACTTAAAATTTGAGAGTCTATTATAGGCAAGAGTCGTGCTAATAAGTACTGATAGAATGACAAGATGCATTCAGCCTTTGCCTTCCCAGAGGTTACTCTCAAACACAAAGAATATCAGAAAGGATTCTTATGTTAGTTTGGAGATGTGAGTGTTAATAATTGTGTGTCCTTGGACTGGTCACTTTGTCTCTCTGTGCCAGTTTCCTCATCTGTAAAACAGGCAGGCTGGATGTGACCTAGAGTAGTCTTGCTCAAATTACGGTCAGTGCTCCTGGGCAAACAACTCAGTTCTGTTCATGATGAGTTTAGAGCAGAACTTGAGAGTAGGCATCAAGAAACATTCACCTCAATTTAACAGGGTGATTCTATATCTTAAGAATGGAGGTTTGAGTTCTGAAGTCTTTGTTTTATTACTCCATTTTTCTATGGGTTTGTTTTTACCGTACTTTATGACAGTATCAATTTACAATAGGGATTTGAAAATAGAAACTGGTCTTTTATCACAGACTGGAATTAAGAGAGTATTTGTAAAGTAAGAGTTATTGGAGGGTCAAGATGTAAATTGGTGTATATATATATGTTTTTATTTTTTAGGTGTTTAATTCTTTTTGTAAATTGGTATATTAAAGACTCTAAATAGTAATTTTTTTCCAGATATAGTGCACCATGGAAGGTTTTCCCTCCCCCATAGCATTATCAACACTGAGGCCCGACCCTAAGGATGCCATCCTTACTCTTGGTCTCTGACATCCTTGCCAGACTGGCCCCTGTATGGACGCCCTTCTCAAGCTCCGGGTCTGCAGGCCAGGCCACCTTCGCCCACTACAGGGACACAATCCTTATGCCCTTGCTTGGGCACTACCACCTGTTATGGGTCACTGTGCTCCCCTAGACCCACCACAAACCTCACTACCGGCTTTATGAAGGGGCGCAAGCTAAGAAAAGAGACAGAGGAAAATGTATTTTTGTTACTAGAGATTCCCTTCTCTCATAACTCTCTTTTCTCCATAAGCAATGGTGAATTTTTCTCCATAAATGGAGAAAATGCCTTATACAAATGATGTCAGTATGTTTTCTAGTTATTGAATATCTGCTACATGTTGATCACTGTGAGTTCATGACTTCTAAGTTTCACCACAATCCTGTTAACCCAGGCATTATTCCTGTTACACATGTAAGGAAAAAGATTCAAAGTGTCTAAATAATTTTCTGAATACTAGTAAATATGAGTACAGAATTTCAATTTAAATCTACCAGGTTCTTTGTATCGTGCCATCCCATCACTATCCCTCAAACTGTTGAAACATCTAAGTCTGTGTGATTTCATGATTGAGAATCGCTTTCAGAATCAATAGAACTCTTCAGACACACACTATTAACACTTCTGCCTCAGAAAACACGAGCTTAAACTATGGAGTTTTATCTGAAGAAATCTGATTGCTATTTATTATATCTTGGAGTTTTATTATACATTTTATTTCTATAACCTAAGGGATTTTCCATAACTATACTTAAAAAGTACAGGCAAAGTACTCAATAATTCTAAGCAGCAATGTACAAATATAACCTGTTCCTAAGATAAAGAGAAGATTATTTTCCTTGATGTTTACTGGAAGCCATTTCTCACAGCTGTTTCTCAAAGATTATGGAAAACCCACTCGCCTATTGCCCTGGTTTCTTTCTTTCTTTTTTTTTGAAGAGGGAAGTAGGGAATATTTCTTTACCCCATTGATGCAGCTTCTACAATGACTAGATGTTAAAAGACGACCTTTTAAAGAAGAAAGGTCATTTTTGACACAGAAAAGAAATAAGCATCTACAGATTGAGTAGTGGCCTGACCCTCTGCTTGTCCAGTCAGTGATAGCAATTAGTCAGAAGGCATTTGGACCTCCTGGCAGGGTGAGGGAAAGAGAAGAAAAAAATAAATTGGAATGTTTTATATGTTTACTGAGGTTGGGTTATTTTTAACTTTTTACTCCTTCAAAGCATGAGTCCCCCTTCCTCTAAAATGTTATGGACTTTTGGCATTTCTTATCTGATTTTTATTCCAGTGGAAGCGAAGCAGAAAATCAAGCCAGAACATGATTTCTTTAAATAAATTGACTTTTCATTTGTTTTTCAAAATATCTAAGCCTGTAACTCCTAAGTATGACTTGCTGAGGAGTAAAATCATGGATGACTTTAATTTTAGTCTTTATCTTTTTTTTTTTTGCAGTCTTCAAATTTTCTACAATGAACATTTACTATTTTAATTTTTAAAAAGTTTTGTTCTAAAGTACATGTGAAAAGAACGTCAGGCTCTACAGATAAAAGCAAAGGGAAAAATGCCTTCCTGAAGATTCAGGTGGACAGATTATGGATATTAAAAATATTTGCTGAATTGAACCTGAAGATTGTATTCCTTTTTAAAACTTCTCATTTTATTTTCAAAATGTGACTGGCGGTAGCTTTTGTAGTAGCATGACCCTGCTGGCACACTATGTTTTATTAGCCACCATCATGACGTTTCATTTAAGGCTAAACATGGAGTAATTTCCACCTTCAAGGAAGGTGCTGCTTCATTTTAACCCCGATCCCACTGTACTGTGGGCAACTCCTTCTTGGTTTGAGATTTGTGTAAGTAGTCATTTAGCATGAAAGGAAATGGAGATAGGGCAGTATTTAGCGACTTTGATCAATCGCAGAAAGCCAGAGCGGATGATTCAGTACAAACGATCCACTCCAGGGCCAGGATTGGCTAATTAATCAGGTCCGGCCAACTAGAACCTGCATGAGGTACCCCGGGTGACAAGCACATCTGTGAATGACCGCGGCAACCTGCCCACGGCGTCTCTTAGTACAGCCCTGGAGAACTGGCACCTGATTAACTGTCCTAGGTAGAGGCAAGTGGCTTCAGTTCCTTTAGGCTAATTTTCACCACTTTAGAGGGACCGTGAGCAAGAACAATCTGCATTTCTATCAAAGTTAGGCCCTTGCCATGGAGTCCTGTCCCATCGCTGCCCTTGCCTCTGTATGACACTGAATTGGGAAATCAAACTAGATTCTAGAACTAGAGTCCTTAGAACTGTGTCTGGGAAATACAGGATTTGCAACTAATAATACTCTGACATTCTGCTCTCTCCAAGTAAGTAGCAAAATAAATAGCAAAAATGTATTTGAATGCTGTAGCAAAAAAATGTGTTTGAATGCTACCTGATAATAGGAAAAGGACTTTGAGAGATTTTAATAGAAACAGTGACTTCATCTATATGTGAACCACTTCAAGAAAATGCATCTGAAGCAGGCAACAGCACATATGCCCTGAAAGGGCGGCTTTATTTAGATACCACATGTCACTTTCAAGATGGAAAGGCACTCATCTCTGGAAAGCCTTTCTGGGTAAATATGAAAACTAAGTATGTTTTGAGTTTTTTCTCTCTTTCATGTATATTCACACTTTTGTCATTATACCACTTCAAATAATTTACTGTATGTGTTTGCAATTCTTCTTTACTAGATTATCAACTTTGGGGGAGGGGCTGGAACCTTTCATCTTCTTTGTTTGATTAAGAATATTGTTCTGCAGTAAGTAGGTTCTCAGATATGTGTTCAGTAGTTACATAACATGACCCAACATTTTTTTTGCGATCTTATGGAGCCACATGGAAAATCTCTTCCAATCTATGTAAGGTATAGGCTATTGCTACACAAATTATACTGGCAGAGACAGTGGGGTTTGAAATGGCTATGTGTGCTAGATCTCGTGCTGATGTACAGTAGGACAGCTTGCTAGCAGGCAGGGAGGCTGACGTAGGTGGGCCCACTCTTACTATGACTGCCTATACTTACTTGAAAGGAAAAGACATTTTTTCCCCATAAACTAGATTTTTATTTTTTGGTGAGGGTAACTGTTACAAAAATAAGATTTCACCCAATGGAAATTCTCGGGGATAGTCTAACTAAGAGGTCATATGGAGAGTCAAACAATCCTGAGGTTGAATTCTAGCTTGGTTATTTACAAGGTATAAGATTTAACTTTTCTGAGTCACAGTGCATTTAGCTTTCTGGGAATGGTAATAAATCCTTTGCAAGATTATTGACTCTTAGAATTAATGCATGACAGTCTTGGCACAAAGTAGATGTTCAATAAATGTAACCATCTTTTTCTTTTACTTTTTTTTAAAAGAGTCAGTCTATAATGCCAAAACTTTCATATTTTAATTATTCTGGAAGTGAGAACACTTGTCAAATGATTTCTGCAAGATTTTGTTTTTCTAAATAGGGTATACTATAGATAAAATACATTTTTTGATAGATGCAAAATATTTCTGTGAGCTTTTATTGTACCTATCAATAAATCAGTCATCTTTTTCTATTAATAATTAACAACTAATCAGTAAGCACTATTAATGTTGACTAAATGTTGAGCATTTATTTATAAATAATAACAATACAAATTTTATTTATAAATAAAACAACTCTTAGTTTTAGTCTGTTAATGAATTCTCCTCACAGGATACTTGTTGAAGGAAGTCCATCTTCCCTATTCAACTTTGTTATATGTTTGTACATAGAGTAACCATGATCATTAGAATTGTATATCAAATATGAGATAATATACTTGAAGCTCTCCTATGAGCAAAACATGTGTTTCACATTTTTATGTGTCCATTTAGACTTCTAAGCATCTTCTCTGTCCCGCGTCCTTTCTCCCAAGTTCTGGTTGCATTCTCAATTCCTGCCTTTGGCAGCTGTGTGGCAGTCTGTCTCCTTCTCAAATCTGATCCACATTCCATCAGTCACTTGGCTGCCCTGTGCTGTCCTTCCACCCTCCACATCACCCATTTCCAGACTGTTACCTCTCCTATTTCTGTATTTCAAGATCTAAATCTGTCAGCTCAAGTTATCACTCAACAAACTATTTTTTTATTGCTTTCTTATCAGCTGTCAGAACAGCTGAATGCTGAACAATTGGTCAGTTGCCAAAAGCAGCATTAGGAATGAGAGTAGTAGAGGTGGTTAGACCAGCTCTGTGAGTTATGCACTCTGAGAAATCATCTTGGAACCAGAAAACCATTGAATTAAGAATAGCACTGAGAAAAACAATCCCTTGGTCTTAATTTCTATTTTTCTCCCATATGAATGTTGAAGTTTTTCCTGTATCATTCTATGTTGAAGCTTGTTTCTTATCTCCTTGATAAATGTAATGATGTGTTAACAGGAAAAGCTTCAACAGTCTGTTTAAGAAACAGGCCAGAAATTATTGTCATCTAAAGCTTAGATGTGTGCCTTTAGAAGCTTTGCCACATAAGCAGCCACTGAGAAGTATCACAAAATCAAAGTATGTGTACAACTGTGTCTCAAGTCTCCAGTTTGACCTTGAAATTGGTGAATAAGTTTTTCAAAGTCTCCACTAGACTATTCTAGCTGTCAGATGTTAGTGAGGCCATCAAACAATTAATTAATTGCAGCATTGTCCATAATCATAAATCAATCTACCAACACTTCACATCCACGAAATCAGGTAAAAATGGAAAAGGAGCCCTTTTATATTAATTTTCTTACATTTATGGCATTAAAAATTAAGTATTTCTCACCTGTAGTCTCAGATTCTCAAGAAGCTGAGGCAAGAGGATCATTGAGCTCAAAAGTTTGAGGTTGCTGTGAGCTATGATGCCATGGTACTCTACCCAGGTTGACAGAGTGAGACTCTGTTTCAAGAAAAAAAATTAAATATTTATTTTATGAACACAATCTATGCATCTATGTATTTTTATTCAAATGGTACAAAAAAGTATATAATGAAGAGTACATTTTTTTCACACAGCAGGGCTCCTGCTCTCATCTTTGAAGGCAAATTTTGTTAGCTATTTTTTGTGTCTCCTTCCAGAAATACTCTACCCACACAAGCATAAATATTTTTAAGTAATTTTAGCCACACAAATAATACACCAGTTCTCTAGGGGTGCTGGTGTCATGGTGTCACAAAATGAGTTGGTAAGTACTATCTTTTTTTTCTTTTCCTGGAAGAATTTGGGCAAGATTGTGCTAGTTCTTCTGCCAATATTTGGTATAATACAACAGTGAAGTCTTTAGGACTGGAGGTTTTCTTTCCCAAGAGATTCAATTCCTTTTTTTTTTTTTTTAAGTATTCGTGGTTTTATTTTATTTCATATTTGTGAGATAGAATATCACTCTTTCACCACTGAATAGAATGCAGTGGCATCATTATAGCTCACTGCAACCTCAAACTCCTAGGCTCAAGCAGTCCTCCTGCTGCAGCCTCTCAGAGTGCTAGAATTACAGGCATGCATTTAATTATAAACTTATGTAATTTAACTTTTAACTAGGACTACATTTAATAACAGGCTTAGGAAAATTTTTTTTATGCATTCCATATTTTTTATTTTTATTTTTTTATTTTTGTTCAGGAAATCTTTGAGGGTACAAAGAATTAGGTTACACTGATTTATTTGCTAGATAAAATCCCTCTTATAGTTGTGTCCCACCCCCAAGAGGTGCGCCATACACCATGACGCTCAACCCCCACGTTCCTCTCCTCTCCCTTTGTATTAGATCATCTACTACCTTCATATTAGAATTGAGTACTTTGGATTTTTTTTTTCCTTTTTACTAAATCATAGCTGTGTACATTAATGTAGTCATGGGGTACAGTGTGCTGGTTTTTTATACAAATTGAAATATTTTCCAGAAACTGGTTAACACAGCCTTTATGGCATTTTCTTAGTTATTATATTAAGACATTATATTCTGCATTTATAAAGATTCACATGTACCCCTGTAAGATGCACCATAGGTGTGTTCCCACCAATCACCCTCCCACCACCCATCTTCCCCCACCACCCCTCTCTCCCGTCCCCATATTCTCGGGCTATAGTTGGGCTATAGCTTTCATATGAAAGCTATAAACTAGGTTCATAGTAGGGCTGAATACATTGGATACTTTTTCTTCCATTCATGAAATACTTTGATAAGAAGAATATGTTCCATCTCTATCCATGTAAACATGAAGGAGGGAAAGTCTACGTCTTTCTTTAAGTCTACATAATATTCCATGGTATACATATACCACAGTTTATTGATCCATTCGTGGATCAATGGGCACTTGGGCTTCTTCCATGATGTAGCAATTATGAATTGGGCTGTAATAAACATTCTGATACAAATATCTTTGTTATAATGTGATTTTTGGTCTTCTGGATATATACCTAGTAGAGGAACTGCAGGATCAAATGACAGGTCCATTTCTAGTTCTCTAAGTGTTCTCCAAACATCTTTCCAAAAGGGATGAATTAGTTTGCATTCCCACCAGCAGTGTAGAAGTGTTCCCCTTTCTCCACATCCACACCAGCATCTTTGGTTTTGGGATTTTGTGATATGTGCTAATCTTACTGGAGTTAGATGATATCTCAAGGTAGTTTTGATTTGCATTTCTCCGATAATTAATGATAATGAGCCTTTTTTCATATGTCTGTAGGCCATGTGCCTGTCTTCTTCAGAGAAGTTTCTCCTCAAGTCTCTTGCCCACTCTGAGATAGGATCAGTTGTTCTTTTCTTGTTAATACACTTGAATTCTCTGTGAATTCTGGTTATTAAACCTTTGTTGGAGACATAACCTGCAAATATCTTCTCCCATTCTGAGGGCTATCTGCTTGCTTTAGTTACAGTGTTCTTTGCCACACAGAAGCTTTTTAGTTTGATTAGGTCCCAGTAGTGTATTTTTGATGTTGCTTCCATTGCCCGAGGGGTCCTCCTCATAAAATTTTCACCCATGCCAATTTCTTCAAGTGTTTTCCCTATGCTTTCTTCTAGTATTTCATAGTTTCATGTCTTAAGTTTAAATCTTTAATCCAGTGAGAGTCTATCTTATTTAATGGTGAAAAGTGTGGGTCCAGTTTCAGTCTTCTTAGGTTGCCAGCCAGTTCACCCAGCACCGTTTGTTAAATAGGGAATCTTTTCCCCACTCAATATTTTTAACTGGCTTGTCAAAGATCAGATAATGGTAAGTAACTGGGTTCATCTCTTGTTTCTCTATTCTGTGCCATTCATCTACCTCTCTGTTTTTGTGCCAGTACCATGCTGTTTTGATCACTATTGACTTATAGTATAGTCTGAGGTCTGGTAATGTGATTCCTCCTGCTTTGTTTTTATTTCTGAGTAACATTTTGGCTATTCAAGATTTTTTTCTGATTCCATATAAAATGAAGTATTATTTTTTCGAGATCTTTAAAGTATGACAGTGGGGCTTTAATAGAGATTGCATTAAAATTATATATTGCCTTGGGTAGCATGCACATTTTAACAATGTTGATTCTTCCCAGCCATGAGCATGGTAGGTTTTTCCATTTGTTGACATTTTCAGTTCTTTCTTTTCTTAGAGTTTCATAATTCTCTTTATAGAGATCTTTCATATCTTTTGTTACTGAGTTCAACTTTTATTCCTTGATGGTCCAAGAAGATGCATGGAATAATTTCTATTCTTTTAAATTTGCTGAGGTTAGACTTGTGACCTAAGATGTGATTGATTTTGGAATATGTTCCATGGACTGATGAGAAAAATGTGTATTCAGTATTGTTAGTATGAAATGTTCTATAGCTGTCTGTTAAATCCAAATGTTCAATGGTTAGGTTTAAATCTAAAATTTCTTTGCTCAGCTTTTTATTGGAGGATCTGTCCAATGTGATATCCAACACTGCCAGTTTTATATTCAGTTTTGTTAGGATGAAATGTTTTGTAGATGTCTGTTAAATCCAGAAGTTGAATAGTTAAATTTAAATCTAAAATTTCCTTGCTAAGCTTTTTATTGGACGATCTATTCAACACTGCTAAAGGAGTGTTAAAATCTCTGACTATGATGGAGCTGGGAGAGATAAAGTTGCTCATGCCTGTTAGAGTGTATCTTATAACTTGAGGTGCATTCTGGTTGGGTGCATCAATATTGATAATTGAGTAATACTCATCATATTGAGTATTACCCTTCAGATTAGGAGACTGACATGCTTCTGGCCACGCTAAGAGGGCAACTTGAGTATTACCCTTAACAAATATAAAGTGACCATCCTTGTCTTAGCTTATGTTTCTTGGTTTAAAACCAATTGTATCTGCAAGTAAAATTGCAACACCTGCATTTTTCTGCTTTCCATTTGTCTGGAATATAGATGACTATCCCTTCACCCTGAGTCTATATTTATCTTTTAAGGTAAGGGGAGATTCTTGTATACAACAGATGTCCGGTCTGAGTTTCTGTATCCAATCAGCTAATCTGTGCCTCTTTAGAGGACAATTTAAGCCATTCACATTCATTGAGAATATTGATAAGCTTGGTAGAATTTTGGGTATTGAGTTGTTCAAAAGTCCAGTGGACATTTTTAATCCTTTTACAGAACTTTTTACCCCAACAAAACTGAGTACACATTTTTCTCATCAGTCCATGGAACATACTCCAAAATTGATCACATCTTAGGTCATAAGTCTAACCTCAGTAAATT
>NW_003852403.1:35737629-35757081 GCF_000181295.1 Otolemur garnettii
TCTTTCATAATTTCATGCAGAAGAGCCTCTGTGTTTTGTGAAGCAACTTCATCACCTTCAGGGATTCCTATAAGGTGAATATTAGTTTTCTAATATTTCTAATATTTCTAATATTAGCTCTCTGAGAGAACGATCCATTTTTTTTTGCTCACCATTTCTCTTTCTCTTTGAGTGTTTGGGTGCATTCAAAAGCTTTATCTTCAATGTCAGAGATCCTTTCTTCTGCCCGCTCCATTCTGTTAGTGAGGGATTCTACTGTATTTTTCAAATCTTTGATGGCTGCAAACTCTTGGCTTAATGTGTCAAAATCTTTGGTCATTTTATCTTTGAAATCATTGAATTCTTGAGACATCTTTTGAATAGTTTGAAATTATGATTCCCTTCTTTCCTCTATTCTGTTGATCTTATTTGATATCCAGACTCTGTACTCGATTTCTGACATCTCACCCCTCTGTTTATGGATGGGGTCTTCAGTTGCATCTGCCATGTCCTTTGTTGGGGGGAGGTTGGTCTACTCTGGTTACTCATGTTACCAGAGTTTCTCCGCTGATTCTACCCCATGCTTAATTTACACTGTTTGGCCTTTCTCCTAGAGCTTTGCCAAGGACCCGTACAGGGCTATGGCCTGAGAAACTGCGGGCCTCCTTGGTTTGGTGGGGCTAAGTCACTCTGTCTTGTTTTCAACTGGTCTCTGTTCTACCCTAGTAAATCAGTTACTCTTGGTTGAAGTCTCAGCTGTGGACAAATACCAGCAATTAAGTCACTCTGTCCCCTACAGACAATAATTAGAAAATGAAAATCACACCTTCACACAAGCACACAGCCAGGGTAGCATTCTGGATAGTCCTTAGATGATTGGCCCAGATCAAGAGGTCCAAATCAATTGTCCCAGTCAGCACTGGTCTCAGGTGGTTGAGTTCAAAAAGTCTCTGGCAACAAGATAGCACAGTCTGCTGGCAGCTCAGGTATGACTGGCTCTGGTGCTCCGTGAGGTCAGAAAGACCAACCCAGCAAATAAATTAGTCTGGGAAGGTTGATGCCTCCTTCCCCACCATCTACATCTGTCACACCCAGTCACTGTTAACCCCCATGGGACTGGGGCTGTGACCCAGTTCACCCCAAGAGTTTAGGCCTGCCTGAATCAGAGAGAGATCTATGTCTTCTCAGCCAGGTGTCTGTTCTTGGCCACTATCTGGTAGGGGGAGATGAGGCCTGACAACTTTGGGTACTTAATGGAGGTGGGGGTTTTCACTCAGTTCCAACCCTGCCCTTGATTGATGTTGCTGGCAGAACAGCACAACTTTGCAGAGTTTGTTTCTGTCCTGGTTGGCAGACGCTGCTTGAGGTGACAGAAACCACAACTCTGTTCTGGGCAGTGGCAAGCAGTTGGAGCTCACACTGAGCTCTCAATTTCTGCCTCTGCCTGCCTGCCTTTGTCTCAGCTAAGATCTCCTGGGGGCCAGGTGCGTCTCAGCCTTAGTAATTTGGAGCTCTGACACAGTCCCTCCCTGGAAGTCTGCTTGTTGCACACACATATTCTAGTCCCGGCGCTCCTTTACTCATGTTCCAGATCTGTCTGCCATTAGCTGCCACCAGAGAAGGTGCATGGCTTCCTCTGGTTGCCCAGAGAATCAGGGCATGTCTGTCTGCCCATGATAGCCACCCCAGGGAGTGTGAGCCTTATTGTTGCCTCCTACTGTTGTTCTATGCCTGGGGGCACCGCCCCCACTCCTGAATGGTTCCCTCTCTGCTGATCGTCCTTTCCTTATTCCCGTGCCACAGAATCAGCACAGTTGAGCAAGGGCCCTTCCCTTGTCCACACCTCTCGAGAAAATGCCCAAAATTCTAGACTCCATGTGGGACAGGATTCTAGACCTCAGGATGAGAGTGGAGGGAAGTGCTGAAAGTTCAGAGTTGCAGGTAGAGAGTATATGCAGTTTTATACAGTTTTATGCCTGGCAGGAGAGTGTCATGGCACCCTAGTACGGGTAGGAGGTCCAGTTTATTAGAGGGTCTCTCCTGTGGGATGGAATGGGAGGACATTTGGACTCTGCTCGCTTGTTTGTATGGAGTTTACTGAGAGCCCTTCTCATGGGGGAGAGGACTCCCATCTGGATGGGAATGGATTCAGTACCTTTTGTTTGTGTCTTTGATGTTGTAGCTCATCTCAGGAGGGCTGATATGCATTCATCCACCTTCTCTCTTGGCTCAGCTCTAAACCATTGGCTTACTTGCTAAACTTCTGTCTCTTAACTCTCCTTCTGGATGGTAGACTCTGTGGAAAGCTGGCTGTAGTCCACCATCTTACCTCTGCCCTCCAGTACTTTGGATTCTTGCTTCTTCATTCTTGTGATACTTTACTATGCAGGATGTGTTTCAATTCCATCCAGGTTAATACAAAAGATGTAGAGTCTCTATCTTTTGTTTTAGAGACAGAGTCTCACTTTATTGCCCTTGGTAGAGTGCCGTGGCATCACAGCTCACAGCAACCTCCAGCTCCTGGGCTTAAGTAAATTCTCTTGCCTCAGCCTCACAAGTAGCTGGGACCACAGGTGCTCACCACAATGCCCAGCTCTTTTTGGTTGCAGTTTGGCCAGGGCGGGTTTGAACCTGCCACCCCCAGTATATGGGGCCTGCACCCTACTCACTGAGCCACAGGAGCAGCTCAAGTCTCCATCTTTTTAATGGCTGAATAGTATTCTATGGTATACATATAACACAGCTTGTTAATCCATTCCTGGATTAGTGGGTATTTAGGTTGTTTCCACAATTTGGCAATTGTAAATTGAGCTGTGATAAACAGTCTAGTGCAAATGTCCTTTGATAAAAGGATTTTTTTTTCTTCTGGGTGGATGCCTAGTAATGAGATTGCAGGATCAAATGGGAGGTCTAATTTATGTTTTTTGAGGATTCTCTATACTTCCTTCCAAAAAGGTGGTATTAGTTTGTATTAGTTTCACTTCCTTTAATAGATGTATAACTAGTCAAATATTGCTTCCTCCTATCTCCATTTTAGCTACTATGTCAAATTACCATAAGTTGCCTGAGTGATCTTCTTGCTACCTTTACAGTTTTTATAAACTGATTTACCTTATGGCCTGACATATGGTTAACCTTGATAATCCTCTATAAACTTGATAAAGATGTACATTCTTTGTGTAGTATAAAGTTTATATGTTTCATTAGATGAACTTATTAATAGCTTGGTAAATTTCTATACTTACTGGGTTTTTTTTTATTTCTGCTTGTGCTACAAGTTACTGAGAACAGTTACATTTTGTAGAGACTGTTCACTTGTCTACTTTTTATATTCTGTCATTTTGTGTTTCATGGAAATATAAGCAAGTTATTAGGTTCAAAAAAATTTAAATTATTATACTTTCCTAGTACTTGACCTCTCATTATTGGATATTTTTATCTTTACTACTACCTAATCCTCTAAAGTAAATTTGTCTTATCAGTATAGCTACAGCAGCTTTAATTTGGTTCATTTTTACATGTTTTTCTTTTACATTGAGGTTCAGAATATTCCTGTATTTAAAATATGTCTCGAGTAAGAAGAGTTTGCTTGTTTTCTTTTGCCCAACTTGACAATTGTCATTTTTCAAATGGAGTATTTATTCTACATTTGTTGTGCTTGGGCTTCACCCAATTATCTTAATATTAACTTTTTCTTTATTTCTCCTGTTTTGTGTTTTTTTTCTTTTCTTCATTCTTTTATTTTTTGGAATTTTTTTGTTAAGTCATATACACATAGATCATGAATACATCTATACATATGTGGGGTACAATGTGTTAATTTTTTTTAACACAATCTGATGTGGTTACATCCAACCAATCAACATAGCTTTTGCCTCATTTACTTAATTATTGTGTTAAGACATTTATGTTCTACACTTGGAAGATTTGACTTGTACCCTTGCAATATGCTCCATAGATGTGGTCCCACCATTTACCCTCCTTCTATCAACCCTTCTCTGTCCCCTCCTTTCCCACTCCATTTCTCTCCTTCATCCTGGGCTGTAGTTGTGTTCTATCTTTCATAAGAAAGTGTGAGTAAATATAAATTGGTTCCATAGAAGTACTGAGTACATTGGATACTTTTCCCTCCATTCTTGAGATACTTTACTCAGGAGAATATGTCCCAGGTCCCTCCATGTAAACATAAAAGAGGTAAAGTCTCCATCTTTTTAAGGCTGCATAGTACTCCATGGTATACATATACCACAATTTATTAATCCATTCATGGGTTGATGGGCACTTGGGCTTCTTCCATGACTTGGTTATTACAAATTTGGCTTCAATGAATAATCTGGTACAAATATCTTTTTGCAAATTTGCTTCTAGGGGTATTATGCTCTTTTGCTTAGCTTATTCTGCATTCTTTTACCATTCTTTTAGTGGTTACTATGGCAATTATGGCATACATTCTTCATGTATTAAGATTTTATAAAATTAGTAATGTTATCATCTTCCAGAAGATGCAAAGATTATAAAACTATTTAATTTCTTTCACCAAGCTACTGGCCAGCTTTTATGCTATTATTGTATGAAATTTAACTCTGTGTAGTAAGCTCCACAAAATATTTAATTATTATTGTATTATTAGTCAATGCTTATTTTGTCTCCACTACCTATTTACCCATTTCTCTGTTCTTTATTCCTTTCTGCATAACTTGGCTTAATTTGGGGATAATTTATTTTATGTCTGAAGAAAACAGTTAATATATTTAACATGACATTGATTATAAAGATTCTCAGTTTCTGCTTGTTTGAACATTTTTTCATACATCTTTCACTTTTAAAGGATATATTTGCTGATACAAGATTCTAGATTGGCAGGTATGATCATTCTCTATTTCAAAGAGATTCCATTGGCTTATAGATTCCATCATCTCTGTCCAGATCACTGCTTGTTTTATCATTCCTCCTTTACAGGTAATGTGTTCTTTTGTTTCCTAGATGCTTTTAAGTGGTTTTATATGTCTTTAATTTTTAGCATTTTTTCTACAATACACCTGGGTATACATTTTTTAACTTATCTTCCTACATGAAAACCAGCTTAGGGTTCACAGTATTTACTGAACGTGTTAATTGATATCTTCTGTCAGTTTTAAAGTTTTGTCAAGATCTCTTCAACTGTCTCCTCTGCCTTGCTCATTCTCTATTATCTTTCTGGAGCCCCAGTTGATTAATTATGACAACTTTCCTTTGTGTGTCACATGCCCCTTAGACTCACTTCTGTATTTTCTAAACTTTTGTCGCTCTATATTTCAGGCTAGATAAGTTTTTCAGTCCTATCTTCCAACTTACTAATTCTTTCATTTCTGAGGCCAATATGCTATTTTTTTGTGTGGAGTTCCAATTTTTTTTTTTAATTAATTATTTATTTATTTATTTTGCAGTTTTTGGCCGGAGCTGGATTTGAACCCACCACCTCTGGCATATAGGGCCAGCACCCTACTCCTTTGAGCCACAGGCATCGCCCAACTTTTTAATTTTTTTATTAAATCATAAACACATACATCATGTATACATTAATGCATTTATGGGGTACAATCCACTGATTTCATATAGAATTAGGAACACTTACACTAACATGTTATTAAATGCACCCAGTGACTTTTTAATTCCAGCTTTGGAGTTTTCCTTAGTTATGTATTATTTATTATTTTGATTTTCAGTGTTCCTTTGAAATTTTTCCCTTGTTATTTAATTCCTTGAACATAGTAAGTATAGTTTTGTGTTTTTATTAAGCATATGCCTTATAATTTCAATATCTGTACTTCCTTGTGGCCTACTTCTAGCAGTTTTTGCCTTTTGGTCAATTTTGTGTACATGTACGTCTCACTATTTTTAAGTGCTGAACAGTGCATGTCAAAAGTTGTAGAGATAATCTGAAGTTATATATGGTACTAGCTTCCTCAAGAAATAATTTATAAAATTACTTCTTGAAAGTATCTCAGGAATGTAAAAACAAACACCACATATACTCAATAATAATTAGGAGCTAACTATGGGCACACACGGGCACAAAGAGATGTAAAGGTCATTGGAAACTAAGAAGCAGGAAGGGTAGGTGGCGGGGTAAAGGATAACAATTGACCTATTGAGCACAATGAACACTAATTGGTGACAGGCATACCAAAATACCTGACTTAGGTATTATACAAGTATCCATTTGTTTTACTTTTGAATTTTAAAAAGTAAAAACAAAAAAGAATTTGTGTTGCTTCATGTAGGCAGCTAGGCTAGAGGAGGGTCAGCTGAATCAAATCTGAGCTTCAGTCCTTGTGATAGCGTCTCTATTTGCTGTTCCTTATAGATTATAGCGCCCATCCTCATAACTACAGGGAATATTTCAAGACATCCAGTGAATGTCTGAAACCATGGATAGTACTGAGCCCTACATATACCATGTTTTCTCTGGTACATATATACTTTATATAGTTTAATTTACAAATTATATACAGTAAGAGATTAATAGTTATAACAAAATAATTATAGAACAATTAAACAAAAATAGGACAATTATAACTATATTCAGAAAGATGCACAATTTAAAACTTACAAAAGTTTATTTATAAAAGAAGATACTATAGATTAAAAGTGACCCAAAGGGAAAATACAATGTATAAAGGAAAGAGAGTGGATGGATTCTGAGAGTATATTGGAGATAAAGTGAGGATAATCTAATAAGTATATTAGATTAACTTGGGACGGGAAAAATATTAAATGGTATCTACATTTTTGTTTTGAGTGAACTGGGAAGGCAGTAATGCTGCTTTGAATTGGGAAAAGCACAGACAAGAGAAGGATGGGGTCAAATTTCATAGCTCTATTTTGATCCTGTTAAGTTTAAGATGTCTATTAGAAATGCAAGCAAAAATTATAAGAAGACAGTTGGTTATTCCAATCTAATTGCAGTATTATGCCACAGCCAGAGGTAAACATTTATAAGTCAGGGCATAGCTGGCATTTAATATCAGGAGAATGAATAAGATTATGTAGGAAGAAATGTAGATAGGAAAGATAGGAAGTCCAAGAGTAACCTTGGGAAATATCAATGTTCACAGTTTAAATCAATGTCTGAATTAGCAAAGAAGTCTGGAAAAAAAGTCCTGGAAAGGGGGCACCAAGAGAAGTATTTCATCAAGGAGAGAATGACAGGTGGTATCAACTGCTCTTAGATTTGGCAATAAGGAGGCCATTACTGGAGATGAGAAACAGGATAGAAAGTGGAGAGTCCAGAGAAGAACAAGCATATTTGGGGTAGAAGCAGGAGATAAAGAGCAAAGATTCCTTGAAGACTAAATTACAGTCATAAGTTTTGTTATATGGGGAACAGGAATTGTCAAATCTCTAAGCAGAACTTTTATCCCAAAGACTGAATTTTAGGAAACAAAAAATAAATGGAGACGCAGATGAGGTCAAGACCAGAGAGAGTCTGAAGGTATACAGCCCCATTTTTGTAGCCAGGAGTTTTTCCTTTCCTCTATTTTCATATCACATATTCTGTTCCCCACATACCCACTACCTCTGTTGCTTGGAGGATGAGGTTTCAAATACAAATTTGCTGTTTTCCAAAATTGCTGGCTTGGCTTTAGTGCCACAAAGTTTAGACCCAGTTCCCAATTATCTTGTTTTGAGTGACTTTGCAGAGTTTCATCTCAGGATATCCAAATCAACTTCTCAGACATAAGTGTGGCTGTGGTATTCCTTTATTACCAGAAACAGAATCTTCACCCAAGAATTCAAAGCCTCTCATAAATGTTCTCATTAAAAGCACTAATAAAATAGTCTCCTAAACATTTTTTCTTTCAGCCTAAAAAACTAAAATAAGGTATTCAACTAGAAAAAATACCCTTATTAAGAGTAGTAGAAATTATAAATCTATGTCCCAAGAGGTAAAAGCTAAATACATCATTTAAAGCAGTCAATATTTGGGAATATGTGAAGCAAGTATCTTAACCTAAATGCTTTAACAATTTAAAATGAAAAATTTAAAAGACACTAATAGATTTTCTAGTGATTACAGTTCTTTCAAAGAATGCCACTAGAGACCACTTATTAAAAAAAAAACACATGTTATTCTTGAAATGTTCTAAAAACTATAAATTCTAGCTATGTTCAATTTTCTCATCATAGAACATTTCAGTTCTCATAATCCTAGTTTATTATTGGAACATGAGCTTCCCCATGTGACATTTTTACAAATAAAAAATAGAATTTTACTGGACTAAAGAGAAGGAAATACATAAAATCCAAATTGAAAATTATTCAGTGCCTTTTGAATTACCCATAAGTCTTTATGGTAGATTAAAAAGTGGCTTTTTACAGCAGCTTTCATTAAGAGGTTGACCTATTTCTTCATCCCTTGATTCTGGCTTGCTTTTTTACTTGTCTGGCCAATAGAATGCAATGAAAGCTGTAATTTCTTTTTAATTTGCTCTCAAGGTCTTTCATTCAAGAGTGGCCGTAGCCATGACAGCCACTGTCTAGGAAAGCCCTGATGAAGGAAATTTAGGTTTGGATACATGTGTCAAGTAAGACACAATGAGGAAGTAAAACCAAAATGTATGAAACAGAAGAAATTTATTACATGCAGGTCCAGAGAGGTGAGGGGTGATGATAGGAGTCTGATAGGAGGTCTGCAGACAGCAAGCAGCTCAACCAAAAGGGATGTGTACAATGTGCTGATTTCATATAGACTTAGGAACACTTATATCACACTGGTTACTATATACCTCATCAATGTATACATGATCTATGTCTTTATGATTGAATAAAAAAAGATGAAGCTTGAAATTATAAAAAAAAATTAAAAAAAGGATGTGTGCGTGTGTGTGGAGAGACAGAGAGAGGTCCTCTATAGTGGGATTCTACATATGTTAAGATCCATGGGCATGATCCCTTAGGCTTTCCTGAGGGGAGTATGGAGTTGCAAGTTTAAAGAGAACACATACCAAGGGGGAGAACTTATTTACATGACCAATGTTGACCATTTAGTTTTATTGTAGTCAGCAGTGGTGACGTGTGTTGGGTTTTAGGTCAGGGAGATGAAGAACAAGTGGGCCATATCACAACCAACCACACAGGTGGGGGAAGTTCTAAAGAGATCAAAGGTGACAGGGTATAACTGGGTTTCAAGTAACTTATGTCAGGCTAAAAATCGATGTTGAGGTGGCAACTTGGATGTCCCTGAAGTCACCATACGTAAGTAAAATGGGAAATGTGCCTTTGTTTACAAAATATGCGTTACAAAATTTTACAAAATGTTTACAAAATGTTCTGTATGTGTGAGCCATCTTTTCATAATTTTGTAATGCATATTTTGTGAATAAAGGTACATTTAGCTGCCATTTCCCCCATGTGTAGTAGTTTGGGGGACATCCTGTATATTAAACATATTTATGTCAGAGTGAGCAAGTGACATAATATATTCTGAGCCTTGGCCACAGGAATCCTGGAAGCACACATTTTTGCCCTTGAAGTGTTGCTGTCATGTGACACAAGTTCCATCTAGACTGATAGAGAGCTCTTGTGTAGAAAAATTGAGGTGCCCAACTCAAAGTCCACATACTGCAAGATATATTGAGTAAGGTCATCTTAGGCTATCAGCCCTCATTCAATTGCTACCCCATGGATGAGCCCAGGCAAAACCAGTACACAAACCTTCCAGCTGAGCCTATCCCAACTTGCCGATCCACAGAATCACAAGATAAAATAAATAATTATTGCTTTAAGTCATGATGTTTTGAAGTGGTTTAGAACTCAGGAAAGGTCAACAAATACAGCTGTCTTAATGTTGCCCTGTTCTGTCAATCTCTTATGACAGATGCTATAATTAGTCAATCAGAAGACAATGTGTATTTCACATTGAAGACTTTTCACATAAATGCTAGAATTATTTTGTTTCTAACTACTATCAGGCATTAATGAAGCAAGCCTCAATCTAAACCTAACTCATTTCTGTTGTCCCTGTCATCAAAACCTTTTCCCTTATTTATATTCACCCCGCTCCCCCCTCCATTTTCACTCATTCACTGTTATTTGGATTGTTGCATAAGAACCATTGTTGTCAGCCTTGGATAAGTAGAGGAATTTTGTGAGACCAAAGTAATATCAACTTTGGGAGTCTGGTGGCCCAAGGAAATGAAGTTTGTTTCTCCTGCTCTTCCTTCACCCTCCTTTCTTGTTAAAGCCTGATCTGTTTTCTCTTATCTTTGATAAATTGCCTAAAATTTCATTGATAATAGATTTATTTGCATTAATAAGCTTCCTCTTTCACAAATGCAAATATCAGGGGTCTTGTGAAAGATCAGTCAGTCATTCAAGTCTTTCTGTGAATTGGCTTAGTCAGCTGCTTTCCTTCATGCCCCTGGTTGAGTCCAGCTGTACAGGTAACTTGAAAGTCTAGAATGGAAGTGGAAGATAGGAAAATGGGAACTTGTGCATCTATGAGAAATAAAGTTGGGATATCACCTTAGAGGAAATCTAAGATTTTCTAAGATCTAAGATTTTTAGGTTGGACAATTACCTAAGATTGTAAAAATGTCTTAGGGCATCATGATGACCTTGGCTGCCTAAAGACTTAGGTGAAAGGCTATATGAGGTCAAAAAAACATATAAGAGAAAGGGTAAAAAAGGCAGATTGTTTATTAAACTGTATCATAGACTCAGTTCTTGCCCTGGAACTTAGAAAAGATTCACCATTTAATTATTTCTCTTTTTGTCTTATGAAACTCTGATTCTGGGATCCTGGATCTGATTTTTTTTTTTACTTTTTCTTTTTTTATTAAATGTGAGCTGTGTACATTAATGCAATCATTGGGTGTAGTGTGGTGTTTTCATATACAATTTGAAATATTTTCATCAAACTGGTTAACATAGCCTTTATGTCATTTTCTTAGTTATTGTGTTAAGATATTTACATTCTACTTTTAGAAAGATTCACTTGTACCCTTGAAAGATAAACCATAAAGATGATCCCTCCAATCACCCTCCCTCCACCCATCCAATCCCTACCCTACCCTCCCCCTCCACCTCCCCATTTTCTTAGGCTACAAGTAGGTTATAGCTTTCATATGAAAGCTATAAATTAGTTTCATAATAGAGCTGTGTACATTGGATATTTTTTCTTCCATTCTTGTGATATTTTGCTAAGAAGAACATTTTCCTGGATCTGAATTAATACTATTTGTGCCTTTTTTTTTTTTTTTTTTTTTTTTTTTTGCCCCATGAAGATAAAATATGCTTTTGTGGGGAACATTTAGTGGTATGAATGGTTAGTCTCAAACTTTCCCTATTGAAGGCTTTTGAGAAAGATAAACAGGAAGGGGCCCCCAGTGACAGCATGCTTTTCACTAATGCAGGGCTTTACCCTCAAACTCCTGTTTGGATCCTCCCAATCTAGATAGCATTAGCTTCTACCTCTCAAATAGAAGCCTTTCTCCTGATGACTTTATTTTTCTCTTCTGTCAAGCCTACTAAAGATCTAAAGGCTTCTTCTCCTTTTCTTCCCTTGAACTTTATTTTAACCTTGTCTCCCAATGCCTAATATTCACTTAGAAGGAAGGTTCATTTCTCACTAAATACAAGAACAAAGCTAGCCCATACTTTCCATCTTTTAAATTTGTCCAGTAAAACACAGGCCTGATGTATCAACTCACTGGTAACATAGGAGGAAATTAGCCCCCCCAAAAGACACAAAATAAAAGACCACAAATCACAGGGAAGAATAATAATAATAAACTTCTCTAAATAATATGCTTTGCAAAAGCAGGTGCATTTAGCCACTTACAAATCATGCTACCTCTTTTGCCTGGAACAGTCCTGGTCTGTGTCTCATGTATTGGCATCTCATTTGATTTAGCATTGATCCTGGGTTCTTCCTTCTTTTTTCTTGATTTTGTTTCTTCTTAAACATTTTAATGACCTTGCCATATACACAAATAATTATTCTTTGCAATTGTACATTACTTACAGGTACTAGTATCTTACTGATTGAGAAAAATCAGAGAGGTAGAGTCAGTTGCCTATATTTCATTTCGCATAATCATGCCTACTGCCCTTCTGCATTCTACCAGGCTGTCAGTGCAAAAGTGTACTCACCATTTATTCACTTCCTTTGGTGCTGACCAGACCTGTTTTCAAGTGGTCTTGATATTTCTCATGTATTTTTTAAAAACAAACAAAAAGACCCCTCAGAAAAACAACTGTACACAACACTCCTTATCTGTGAGGCATTTTTCCTTGGCATTGTACTTCTTATACCAACTCTTACTATGTACCATATTTAAGATAAAAATCACTTATGTTTTAAGTTTTGAAGGTCTTTGGAGAAATTTAAATTGTGATTTAACTTTATTATTTCATCCACTTATTCCATAAAACTCTGCAAAATTTCTAATTAAATTTATTTACCTTAAAAAAACCTGTTTCTATTTTCTAAAGATTAATAGTCTTTCCCAATGAAATATTTAGGTGTATTTAACTGGAAAGGAGGGAAATGTATTTGACAATAGCCATATGTCTTGGGAAAATTATGCACAGAGCGTCTCTATGCCAGGCACATCAGAACAATTTAGTTTTACCTTTTTCCTTGTAGAAAAGTAAGAACCAAAAGAATCTTCATTTTGAGACTTTGATTACATCCTCCATATTTGGTGAGCCCAACTCTAGTGGTCAGGAGGCTTAAGTAATAGGGATCAAAGTTTATGCATATATTTTATGTCTCACAGTAGTTTTAACTAAGACCAATAGAATATAATAATTAAGGTTACATAGCACCTTTGACATTATCTGTTAAAATAGAAATTTATATAGGATTATTATTTTGAAATGTAAGTCTACAACTGAATGTATTTGAGCTTGATTTATCTATAGGATCAAGTTACTTGAAAGTAAAGGCAAATGTTAAATCAAACTTGGCTGGCATTGGAGGGGTAAGCTAAAAATAAATACTCCCCCATATTTAAATAAATTGGAAACAGAAAATTAAGCTTAGAGCATGTTTTTAAGGGCAGCATGGAGGGAGGATAGCATGGGGATGGTTACTAGGTGCAAAAATATAGTTCTATAGTTAGATAGAATGAACTATATTTGTTAGCACAAAAATGACTATAATCAAAAATAAGGGTATGCTTTAAAATAGCTAGAAGAGTGGAATTGGAATTTTTCTAACACAATAAAATGATAAATGCCTGGGGTGATAGATACCCCAATTACCCTGATTTGCTTAATTTATGTTTTTTGCCTCTATCAAACTATCGCATATACCTTATGCGATATACATATATAACTATTATGTACCCAAGGTAATTAAAAATAAAAATTAACAAATATAAAACTAGCAAGAGATTATAGGGTTATGGTCTTAGGAATGATTTGTTTCTCAATTCTTGTTTTGTCTTTTACATTAAAGAAGAGTAAGGAGAAATTTCAGCATTTGGGGGAAAGGTCTAAATCATATGGCTGAAAAATGGGACTGAGAAAGGAAATAAAGGAGGTAAGAGTTTAGGGGAAACTAGTGGTTAATGCATTCAAATAGATTTAGTAACTGTGAGTGAGAGAGCTCATTGGCAAAATGTTCCTAAATAGAGAGATTAGGTTTTAAAAAGTGGTTATAAAAATATAACTGTTTACTTGACAAAAGAAGGGAGAATTTCAATGATGCCAAAAATTATACCACTAAAGATTAGTCAATAACTAGGGTACAGAAATTTTATTGAACTACTATTATGAGCTACACACGGCAGAAAATTGCTTTTAATAAAATTGACAAGGCTGGAATCAACATCTTAATTGATCATTAGGAAATAATCCATTGTTGAAAATTTTATTGGAAACATTAATAATTAAAACATCACTTTTACTCTTACTCAATGTATTCAACAGTTTTAAACAGAACTGAAAGTATGAAGGTAGCCACATTTACATTTTTAAAGATACACCTGGCGAGTGCCCAGAAGTTTCCACTCAGTATGCTGGACTCAGTACTGACACTGTTCTCACTTATGAGGGTCCTTCAAATATTTATACTAGCAGCCAGGACCACTAACTGCTACTGGCCTTAAGTGGTGATGAGAGAAGTAAGGGACACAGATGCCTCTGCTGGACAGATGCTGCCCGTGGCATGTGCCAAGGTCAAGAAGAGGTATAAAGGTAGCAGGTCACCAGTTGGAAATGTCAACAGGAAGCAGAGGAAGCTGTAAGTTAAATATATAGTCATGGGTTGATTAATGACAGAAACACATTCTAAGAAACATGTTGTTAGGCCACATCAATGCTGTGTGAACATGAATGTACTTACACAAATCCAGATGGCATAGTTGCCTACATACCTGGGCTACCTGGTGCAGCCTATGGCTTCTAGCTTACAAGCCTGTACAGCCTATAGGTGTGTCCAAACTTTTGGCTTCTGTGTACCACTTTGGAAGAAGAAGAGCTGTCTTGGGCCACACAGTAAATACATAAACACCAACAAAAGCAGATAAGCAAAAACAAGATCCATGCAGAATTTTCATGATATTCACCGCAACAGAAAGGCAAAAAGCCCTCATATGTTCACATGTGGCCTACAGGTTGGACATCCCTGCTTGAGCGTAGGAAATTGTAACCCAGAGGTAAGTATTTGCATATCTAAACATTAAAAAGGTACAGTAATAATATGATATGGGATCACCCTAAACACTGTCCATCATTGAAGGAAATTATATGGTAGATGACTGTACATGAAACCTCTATGATAGAGGCTGAGCAGTCCCACTGGAGAGTGTCTAGAAAGTAGCCCGGTCCTCTTATAGCAGTTTGGCACTTATTGTATGGCATGAAATCTACACCTATTTATTTTTTGGCTATGCCTACTTATTTATAACCAACACTTTCGGCACCAATGAGTCAAATAAAAAGAAAGCATATATTTAATAAAAAGTTAAGAACCGAGTTTTGTTTCTATCTCTCAAGAAAGGTGATGACTATGTATGTAATGCATGTTGACGTTTACCAGTATGATAGAGCCATACCAAAATCACTAAGCTAATGAAAGCCAAAGTGCTAATGAGGCACTAACAGCAATTTTAACTGTTGGGAGGTATTTTAAAGGGGTTGTCCCCAAAGATGGTGATTTATCATGAGCAGTTACTCCCTGTGAAACAAGACATTTTAGTTACACCAAATGATTATTCTTTTAAGTTAATTTTATTTATTTTCCAATCCAAGATTTCTTAAACATTTAAACAATTGAAGTAATGATATTTATTATATTGATTCTTTTGGGAGAAGAATACTTATTTGAACAGTTAAATAATGTTAGGATCAAATCTGTTGCATTCCATACTTCAAACAAAAAGCTCAGTTAACATCAATAATGATTCAATTTTTACACCAATTTGTGGAATCAAAAGCAAACCTTTAAAAACTTCACTTTGTCTACAGTGAAACATCCAACATACGATTGTACATGCTATTGTAAATGTAATTAAAAACGAAGCAGTTAAAGATAAAATTGTCTTTGTAATAATTATCCATACAACAAATTTTGGTGGATTAATGTCATAGTGAAATTAAAGCCAATAAACATGGCACATTATTATTAATTCAATAGTAAACTGACTTAATAAATGTTTGTAATTCAATGTGTTTGGACTTGGTTGTTATACAGATGTAATTCACATTTGTATTTGAACAAGCTGATTGTCTATCAATGGAACTAGAAGCTGTCAAAATTTTACCAGTACTTCATAATTTATATAATTACATAATTTATAATTGTACAAAATGATTAGAGTAATCTATCATTCTCATAATTTGCATTATTAGTCTAATTCTCATGCACCTACATACTTAAAGTAAGTGAACCACAGAATTATATGGTGAAACTAATGATGAATGAGTATAAATCTTCACAGGACAGTATGTAACCACACCCTTCATTCCCAACTGCAAAAAGGATTTTTAAAAAATGTCTACACATTTGAAGCTCTACTTTTAAAGACTATGTAAATGTCCTAAAACAGTAAAAACTTCTTTTATCATTTTTTGATAAATTTTGAAAATTTTCTGAATTTTGTAATAGTTGTTTGTGATTTGGGTACAACCTGTTCAACATTATTTGGAAATTTTTAATCAAGCTATTCAACAAATGATTAGCTTTTGAAATTAATGCTTCAAATGTCAGCTTTTGAAGCATTTAGCAAATAGTAATTACCAAAAACAAAGCTTGCAAAGGGGAAGATATTGAAATTTAATCCAATAAAGAGAGAAACTGAACTTGTTTTTAATAAGAAGTGATATGGGGGAATGGAGTCAAGATGGTGGACTGCAGTCAGTTTCCCACAGAGGCTCCTGTCCAGAAGGAGACTTAAAGGACAGAAGTTTAGCAAGTAAGCTGATGGTTTGGAGCTAAGCCAAGAGAGAAGAATGAAGAACACACAACTTTGCTGAGGTGAGCTGCGACCCCAGAGATACAACCAAAAGGTCCAAAATCCACCACCAGCAGTGGAGGAGTCCTCTGCTCCTAGAGCCACGCGCTATGGTTGGCAGTGGAGGAGTCCATTGCTCCAGGTGGGCCCATAACAGCTTGCTAGAGCCACGTGCACCCTGTGGAGGACAACGCAGGAGTCCCCCACTCCAGGCAGGCCCAGAATTGCTTGCTACAGCCGCACAAGTCCTGCGGGCAGCAGCAGAGGAGTCCTCCGCTCTGGGTGGGCCCAGAACTGCTTGCTAGGGCCACGCACACCCCACAGGGGGTGGCAGAGGAGTCCCCAACTCCGGATGGGCTCAGAACTGCTTGCTAGAGCCATGTGCACCCCACTGGGGCTGGCGGAGGATTCCCCACTCCAGGGGGGCTCAGAACTGCTTGCTAGAGCCATGCGTGTCCCATGGGCAGCTACAGAGAACTCCTCTGTTCCAGGCAGGCCCAGAACTGCTTGCTAGAGCCACGCACACCCCACTGGAGCCAGTGGAGGAGTCCCCAGCTCCGGGTGTGCTCAGAACTGCTTGATAGAGCTGCGTGTCCTGCGGGTGGCAGTGGGGGCGTTCCCCACTCCAGGCATCTGCGCTGAGTGGGCCAAGAATTGCCAGAGCCGTATGCTCACAGCATCCCTGGCCAGTCACCCAAGAACTATGAGAGGACAGTCAGTTGAGAGGGAACCATACTAGAACAGTGGTACCCTGAGGTGAAGAGCAACAGACACAGCAGGGGGAACAACAAAGCTCACACCTCTCAGGCTCTTCCAGACAGACATGCTCTGCCTCTCTGGGCAACCAGAGGAAGCTGGCATCCTCTCCAGTGGAGGCTGCTGACTGAAAGATTCTGGTATGGTCCCCACACAGTGTAAATTCAGCATGGGGTGGAATCAGTGGGAAAGTTCTAGTAATTCGAATAACCAGAGTAGATCAACTCCCCCAAGGAAGGATGAGGCAGATGCAATTGAAGATCCCATCCATAAACAAATGGCTGAGATGTCAGAAATCGAGTCCAGAATTTGGATAGTAAATAAGATTAACAGAATGGAAGAGAGGAGGGAATTAGAATTTCAATAAATGATTCAAAAGATGTCTTAAGAATTCTATGATTTTAAAGATAAAATGACCAAAGATTTTGAAACAGTGAGGCAAGAGGTTGCAGCCCTCAAAGATCTGAAAAATATGGTAAAATTCCTCAGTAACAGAATGGAGGAGGCAGAAGAAAGGATCTCTGACATTGAAGACAAAGCTTCTGAATGTTCCCAAGCACATAAGGATGAAGAGAAATGGAAACCAAAAATGGATCACTCTCTCACAGAGCTCTGGGATAATTTGAAGAAAACTAATATTTGCCTTATAGGAATCCCTGAAGGTGACGAAGTTGCTTCACAAAACACAGAGGCTCTTCTTTATGAAATTATGAAAGAGAACTTTCCAGACATGTCAAGAGATTCTGAAATTCAGATAGCTGACAGTTTCAGAACCCCAGCACTACTAAACCTAAACAAGACATCCCCCGGGCACATCATAATTAACTTCACTAAAGTTAATATGAAAGAGAAAATTCTAAAAGCAGCCAGACGTAAGAAAACCATAACCTACAAGGGGAAGAATATTAGAATGACTGCAGATCTCTCTGCTGAAACCCTTCAGGCCAGAAGAGGGTGGTCATTGACTTTTAACCTCCTAAAACAAAATGACTTTCAACCCAGGATCCTATATCCAGCTAAACTGAGTTTCATTTATGATGGAGAAGTTAAATACTTTAATGACATTCACAAGTTGAAGAAATTTGCTATAACTAAACCAGCCCTCCAGGATATTCTCAGACCTATCTTCTGTAAAGACCAGCGCAATCCTCCACCACAAAAGTAAACTCACACAGAAAACTTTGATCAAATTCCAATTTCCAGAGTGGCAAAAGGATTAAATAGATGTCCACTGGACTTTTGAAAAACTCAATACCCAAAATTATACCAGGTTTATCAATATTCTCAATCAATGTGAATGGCTTAAATTGCCCTCTAAAGAGGCATAGGCTGGCTGACTGGATACAAAAACTCAGACCAGATATCTGCTGTATTCAAGCATCCCACCTTACCCTAAAAGACAAATATAGACTCAGGGTGCAGGGATGGTCATCTATATTCCAGGCAAATGGAAAGCAGAAAAAAGCAGGCATTGCAATTTTATTCGCAGATACAATAGGCTTTAAACCAAAAAAAAAGTAATCAAGTATAAAGATGGATACTTTATATTTGTTAAGGGTAATACTCAATATTATGAAATTTCAATCATCAATATTTATGCACCCAACCAGAATGCACCTCAACTTGTAAGAGATACCCTAATAGACATGAGCAACTTGATTTCTCTCAGCTTCATCATAGTTGGAGATTTTAATACTCCTTTGGCAGTATTGGATAGATCCTCCAATAAGAAGCTTAGCAAAGAAGTTTTAGATGTAAACTTAACCATTCAGCATTTGAATTAAACGGACATCTACAGAACATGTCGTCCTAACAAAACTGAATACACATTTTTCTCATTGGCACATGGAACATACTCCAAAATCAACCACATTTTAGGTCACAAGTCTAACCTTGGCAAATTTAAAAGAATAGAAATTATTCCTTGCATCTTCTTAGACCATCATGGAATAAAAGTTGAACTCAGTAACAATAGGATCTGCAGACTCATACTAAAATATGGAAGCTAAATAACCTTACGGTGAATGATAGGTGAGTCAGAGAGGAGATCAAGAAGGAAATTACCAAATTTTTGGAACAAAATGATAACAAAGATATGAATTACCACAACCTCTGGGATACTGCAAAGGCAGTCCTAAGAGGGAAATTTATAGCACTGCAAGCCTTCCTCAAGAGAACAAAAAGAGAGGAAGTTAACAACTTAATGGGACATCTCAAGCAACTGGAAAAGGAAGAACACTCCAATTCCAATCCCAGCAAAGGAAAAGAAATA
>NW_003852403.1:35759520-35781744 GCF_000181295.1 Otolemur garnettii
AGCCATTAAGAAAGATGGAGACTTTACCTCCTTCATGTTTACATGGATGGAGCTGGAAAATATTCTTCTTAGCAAAGTATCCCAAGAATGGAAGATAAAGTATCCAATATACTCAGTCCTACTATGAAACTAATTAATAGCTTTCATAGGAAAGCTATAACCCAATTTTAGCCCAGGAATATGAGGAGAGGGGAGAGGGAAGGGAGAGGAGGGGGGAGGGGAAGTGGAGGGAGGGTGATTGGCGGGATTATGCCTATGGTTCATCCTATAAAGGGACATATGAATCTCCCTAAATGTAGAATATAAATGTCTTAACACAATAAGAAAAAGACATGAAGGTTATGTTAACCAGTTGGATGAAAGTACTTCAAATTGCATACAGAAACAGTACACCGTACCTCATGATAGTATTAATGTACATTGTTATGATTTAATAAAAAATAATAATAATAAAGAAGTGATATGCATAATTTAACTTCACTTTCAATATTTCACTTCATAAGAAAGTTATTTCAATGAAGCTTCTGTGAAAATAGATATATTTATAGCAAATTTTTTTATTTTGAATTGCACTGTAATTGAAAAGACCTATTGTTTTTCATCATACATATTGGAATATATCTTCAAGAATTATATAAATAAAGCCTTATGAAACTTTTCTTTTAAAAATCACCCTGAAAAGATGCATAAAGTACTGTAGCTGTAAAAGTATTGAGACAAAAAATACACATTTCAAAAGTTAAGGAAATAGAAATGATTAGTTGCTCATTTAGAAAATGTGCTGTAAGCTTACCAGGCACTACAACCTCAAGAATGAATATTTTCTGAATAAAAAAGTCCCAGTATAATGAGAAAAGTACATTTGCCATTTAAACAATTTTATATTTATGAATCATAAAATGTGACTGTGAAGAAGATTGCAAGGAACTTCTAAAAAATTTAAGATATGAGCATGTTGAAAAATACATTGTTCAGAAAGCAGCCATGATAAGGAATTAGATAACTGCTAAGAAATTGATTAAAATACTTTTTCTGTTTTATGTTGATTTTTTACCTTAAGTATTAAGGTACTTATCTTGGCTACAAACATCAATAGCAACATGGCACCCCCCTTAAATAAAAAGGGGGTTTTGGCTTGATGTTAATCTGGAAAGATTAATTTTTGAAAACTTATTTTGATTAAAACCATTTTATATTTACCAATACAATAAGACCAACTGATTTATCAAATTTTTCAAATATCACATAATTTTAATTATTTTTGCACCTTTTTCATTCTCCAAAGTTGATCTGTTGGAATGACAAATCATGTGTTTTCCCTAGTGTCTCATTTAAATAAAATACTTCCTACTGTGGTCAACGTGACAAGAATCTGAGTGGGAATGCAAAGCAGTGAGCTCCCTGTAGAAGGATGTGTTTCCAACACTAACCTCCTTGTTTCTATATAAAAACAGCACTGGACACTGCTGGTGCTTGTCTTGAGGGGGAGAGTTGAGGACCACTCTGCAGAGAAGTGTCAAAATTGCCAGAATCAAAGTGGACTTGTTTGTGTTAAAAAATAAATAAATAAATAAGCCCTGACAAACAGAGCCAGAGAAGGCCATAAAGGGAACATTCTATGCACAAATTACCTGGCAACAAGAACTATTAACATGAGATTCTGCAAAAACCTCAGTCTTACAGAAAGGTTATCATAATCCTGCACATACGCTTGCACACACACACAAATATACTTCTGCGGGGCATCTGCCCAGCAACTGCTTGTCCAACCTTGAACTGGCGCCGTGTTGCTATTGATGCCTGTAGCCAGGATAATTATCTTAAGACAGTCACATAATTATCCCTAGTTTTCCTTTAAAAACCTTTGTCTTCGTTTGCCTCCATGGCTTGGCATAGCTAATTTACTATGGCATGAGTATTCCCATTGCAGTGCCCTGTTTGCAGGTAAGCATCACTTCCTTTTAGAGAGTCTTCCTCTGTTTGTTATTTAGGTTGATAGAAGACATTAGGTTGTTTTGTAATTTCATAACATCATAGCTACTTTCTATTTATACATATCATGCACTAGGCACCAGCATGGTGATTTGCACAATTTATTTCAATCCTAACACATATGTATTCTCATTTTTATAGTTGATAAGACTGAGAGTCAAAGAGTTACATAATTGTCTAAGATTATCCATTGGGAAGTGAAAGAACTAGGACTAAGAAGTAGGTCTGCCTCAATTCTTTTTTCCCTTATAGACTGCCTTTCCACGGATGAGATCTTTGACAGTATGGTTAGAAGTGTCTCTAGGATACAGGTTTTATTTTATTTTTAAATAACACTGATCTTTATGTCTTATGTGGGCTTGTGGCACTGCTGGACATCTAACCAGAAATATCTTATGATTAATTACATCAGGCTTTAGGGACCAGAGGTCTTGAAACAAGGGTCATTGCAACCATTGGCAAACCTATGCCTTACAGAACCAGTAGAAGGCAAGGAGAAGGGAGTCACACCCTACCTGACCTTTTTCTTTGACTCACCAGCCTGAATTTTCTCCATGTTACACTCTATGTGTATGAGTCTTAGTGCTAAGCGAGAGGCAGTTTCAGGACATTATCTGTTTGGCTTACTGCAACCGTCATCACTTGTACAATTCATATTAGACAAAAAACCATTGCCCTAAATTACATGCACGTATTTCATATATAGATCAAAGGAATGGTACGGATATCAAATCTTTTCAGTCAGCCTGTGTAACAGAAATTCAGAATCCAACTGGGAATTTATCAGCTGCTGTCACTTACTATTTTTCATATAGAATTGTTGCTCATTTCTGCAAGCCACAACTACAAATACTTATTCAACTGAAAGATTTGAAGTATCAACAGGATTTGCAACTATAGATGTTCCCTGACTTCTGATGGTTCCATTTAATGATTTTTCAACTTTATAATGGTGAAAAAGCAGTATGCATTCAGAAAAAAAACTGTACTTTGAATTTTGATCACTTTCCAGCCTAGCAATATACCATGTGACACTCTCTTATGACATCAGGCAGTAGCAGCCAGCATGGCTCCCAGGCAACAAGGCAATCAGGCTAAGCAACCAACACCCAAGTGTACTGTGCTGCCAGCATATTTCAGATATTGTGTTTTTACATCCCATCATGTCCACAAAAGGCCCATTTTCAACTTATAACATTTTTAACTTATAACCCCACCATAAATTCAGGAGCATCCATAAGGCAGCTTTGCTGCCTTTGCCCCTTCCAGTGCCCAGGGGAGACGTCACTATCCAATTACAGAGGTTTTCTCCTATTGAACTGAGATGTAACCCAAGGTTCTCAGATTCATAGCTTGGCATTGGCCATCTGAATCATTTCTTGAAATGTGCAGCCTTGTTCTATTTCTAACAGTAATATAAAGACCAAATTACCTTTAAAGATTGTTCACATCTGCTCCCATATTGCATGGTCAATTTTTCTCCCAATTCCTCAGAATTTTCTGATGTGAAGTCTTCTTGCCATTCAGGTAATTCTATTTATGGTTGTTATGTAGAGGAAACTGAGCCCTGATCTTTAGTATAAGACTCACTTCCTGCTTGAGAGACCTAAAGAATCATGAGAATGGCATGTGAGTTGTGTGTGTGCAGGAGATCAGAAAACTGGCCTCCCAGGAAGGATGTATACATGAGGTGTGGCAATACCAGGGCTAATGGTTATGGAAAAGGTTCTCTGGATTCCAAAGGTCTCTTGACGCTAGAGGCAGAGTTCTTGCTTAAAGTCTGCAGTTTTGTAAAAACAAATTGGAGACATTCTGTCTGACACTTTCCATATTCTCCCTTTTTTAGTGATGATGTCTGATAATTAACTTTTAACTACTATTTCCTGTTTTGTGATAATAAATAGAGACCTGAGGTTTATCGGAGAAGGCTCCTCCCAGAGTTCCTCAGTCGCCAACAGAGATTTTGTGTCAAGCTTCTTTATTTCTCGCTCCAAGACCCCCTTTTCTGGTGACCCCAAACTCCTTCAGTTGTATTGACACTGTTGCTCATTTACATTTTTGAACAATTGCTTATGCCAGTGATTGCCAAATGTTTTTGAGCATTCCCCTATATCAAAAGGAAAACTTTGAGCAGATACTTCAATATATGTATATTTATTTACTTATGAATATTATACATGCACTACTGAGGTAGTATGCCATAGATTTAAAAAACCATAGAATTTAAAAGAATTAAGAATAGATAAAAATAGAAATTTTAATATTTTTTCTTTCCCTCACCCTTGAAGACTAGTCTTATGCAGTGGAATTGGGAATTCATACTCTCTATGAGAATTGGAATTTAAAGTCAAAATGTAAGTTAAACATCAGAGACAGCCAAATTACTCTTGGAAATCATTTAAAAGCTCCTGTTTTGGAGACTAATAAGTAATCTCTCCTGTTGACAAATAAATATGCAGGTTCAATATAACTAGTTTATTCTTAACCACTGAGAGTAGTAGTTGTTGCTTCAGTTGAGCCAATTGTGAAGTAGTTGGCTTCGGCTTATGGATCAGATTGCATGAAAAATATGTGCTAAACATAATAGATGCCAAATTTCCTGTGATACTCAAACTACATGCTTTGAGAGATAGGAGGTGACTAGGAACAAGGGCGGTAGAACAGATTCAAGTTTCTCATCTTACATTCCAGGATGTGTGGCTCATTTAGTGCAATGCGGGATGGAATCACCCACCTGCTGAAATTCTCTTTCTCTCCCTCTCTCTCACTGTATATATTGCTATATTTTTCTCTCACACCCTCAAATTTCTTGTAATTGAATTCACGTAAGTTAAATTCAAATCTGCAGTGACTTCTCTGCATAACAACTTTTCTTCTCCTTTCTCCTTATCAGCATCACCTAAAATACCTTTATCACCATCCTTTCCCCAGCTGCACCTCTCCAAATTCTACCAGTAGTTCAAGATCAATTTCAAATTCAACCCTCCAGAATTGCAACTCTTGTAAGCTCCTGTCATATTTGGATTATTATTATGCCAATTCCACTCTTGTTTTACTAAATTAAATATTCATGTAAGGATATTTACCTTATCACTCCTCCAGTTCAGTCAGGAAGGGCCTTTGGTTTACAGCATCAGACAGAATGGTAAGTACAATACAGGAAGTAAGAATTCCAGCCTTAGTCCTGGCATCTCTCCAACAGGTTATTCAAACAAGTGCTGTTCATATGGTGTTTCTGATTTTCCTCCTTTTGGGCACACAGGAGGATTATACTTTCAAGCTTGCTTGAAACTATACATGTTCTGCGATTTGCTTTGGCTGATAAAATGTGAGCCTTTCACTTTGAATTATATACTTTGTCCTTCCCTAACCCCTGACATGCTCCAGAAAGTGAAGCCTCTATCAACCTTCTTCCCTTTGTGAAAACAACAGGCTCTGACCACTCAAAATAAGCTATGGAACAAAATGAGTTATAAGCATTTTTATTAGCCCGCTGCAATTTTAGGATTGTTTGTTGCTATAACATAACCTAGCCTATCCCGAGTTACATACATGTATAGCTCACCTACAAAATAGAGAACAATAGATTGCTTTAAATGTATCATGGAATTTTTATAGGAATCAAATAAAGATGTATCATATGTATGTAAAGAGGTATTATAAATAATAATTGCTATAAAAAATTTGGAAAGCATTAAGAAGATATCAAAAATGTCCTAACTCATATTATGTTTACTATTTTAATTAGTTCTGCTGATAGTCAGGTATTCAGTATAATGATCTGAGCTACTTATTCTTATGCTGAACTATTTCTTCTTATAAAACTATTAACAACTATTAAATACTTTTTTTTAGTTCTTTTAACAACTATTACGCTGCTAAACAACTAAACAGTATATTTGGTTGCTATATTTCAGGGATTTTCTTTCAACACAACTACATGAGATCAATTTAAACTATTCCAGAGAATAGTTTTATATGCTAACATCCAGAAACAAGAATTGACATGTAGCAGACTTTCGAAAAGAAAGTGATATGAAACATCTGGTTGCACATTGGGGCCATAACTCAGCTTCCGGCGAGACCAGATCTGTTACATAAACATATGTTATGTTACTTGTGCTTTTAAAACAACATACAGCCTATGATCTGCATCTTTCAGGATTTCCATTGAGCAGAATGGTCACCATGGTAACAATGTGAACTTGCTGATTTGTATATGGTTTCTCATCTAAAGCTGAATGACCGTGGTAGACCTCTTGACAGCTGATATTTTCAGTTTTAACAGCATATACTCACCACAGACTCCATGGAATTGCTCTCAGTCTAAATCAGTTGATATGGCAGCCAAAAGGGCCAGTTGACTTTGTTATGCATGTGGGTAGCTCAGGCATCTTGTAAACCAGAGTGGACTGATTTTACCACATGTTTTTCAAAGTGTCAGTACAGTGTCTGTGTCCATGGGGCTTATGTGGTAATTGGTAGCAAAGTAGATAATTGGATAAAATCATATTAACAATTAAATATCTAGGCTAAACACTAAAAACATTTGAAACATGTAGATAACAGTCTTTATGTTTTTGTTTAGATATTTAATTTGATATAGACACAAAATAAATTTTTCATTTGTGGCAGTTTTGAAATAGAAAGATGATTATTACTTTCCTTCTCTTGACCCTATAACTTGGCTCTAAAACTTATTCACCGGAAGACAAGAGAGATTTTTATATATGAAATTGTCATGTAGAATCTGATCAACAAATGTTTGTTCAATGAATGAATGAAACCCTAATGCTGGTCAGGATTTTTAAGGCTGGGAATTGCTGGAAATTTTATGAAAACATTAAAATGTTTATAATTTTGCATTTGTAAATTATAATGAAAGGAATTTAATTTTCATGAAAATCTAGTGAGAAAATTTATAAGTATCCCAGTTGTATAGATGAATAAATTTGAGGATTACAGTAATTATGAAACTTAGTCAAAGACAAAGAACAGGTAGGTGGCAGATTAGAATTAAGTCTGAGGTTTTTCTAATTAATGTAAATCAATATAGTAAATCAATATAGTTCTCAAGATACTAGATGAGTTCAGAACAGTAGTTAGGAAAAAAGTGAGGTGACTTTGCTGAATGAATAAATGTTTAAAATTCCAAATGTTAAAAAATATATATAAATAACTACTTATCTGTGTCTGTATGTATACATCTATATATGAGATAGGGGCTCTCTATGTTGCCCAGGCTGGACTCAAATTCTTGGGCTCAAGCAAGCCACCTCGACCTCTGAAGTAGCTGAGATTACAGGCAAGCACCATTGTGCCTGGATTTAAAAATAAAATAACATTTTAATAATTTGAGAAGATTATACAGGAAATAATCTTTTACACACAGATAAGGAAAAGAATCTTTAAGTAAAACATATAAGAAAGGGACAAACAATCAAGAAAGTACTGGCAACTTTTCTGCATTAAAATTAAATTTTAGTTAAGACAGAAAACCCACAAATGAATTTGAAGGGCAAGTCAGAGACTGAAAGACACTACTTAGAATGCATATAATCAAAAAGAATTATTATTCTTATTTTTTAGGGAAACTCTAGAAATGAATAATCCAACAGGAAAATGAGTAAGGAAGACGGATATGAAACTATGATCAACTTTGCTGGGAATGAAAAATAAATAACACTAGACAATGCAGACAATGCAGATTTACCCAATAAAATCCAATTTCACCACAGTTATTTTGATAGCACCCTTGGGAAGAGCATTGGCCAAGGAACACTGGCTTTGGTTAAAGGCAGACAGCTCAAGGCAACCTTTCAGGAAGAGAGCCAAGTAAAATAAATGCTCACCTCATTTCCCTGTCTTATTCTGATCTCCTCCCAGGACTCCCCTTTTGCTGAACTTAAGCAGAACTAGAAGGAGTTGAACTAGTTGATACAGTCCATATGGCAAGACTGCCACCAGAGATAGCCAATATGGAGGGAAGAGAGTGTTATCTGGTGGAATGAATTGATGAATTAAAGATATTACATACAGAAGTTCCAACGCTCAATAGCCAAAACATTTGACAAATGTCCTCTATAAGTCTTTGTTAAAAAATGTAAAATGTATTTACGTGGAAAAACTATTTACATTTTCCAAGGGGAGGAATAAGAAACTTCTTTTATATTCTTGAAAAAAGTCCAATTTTAAACATTATATAATAAATCCCTCTTTTGATTCAAATGCATAAGTTATCTTTCTACGGGGAGTGTATTTTACAACACAATATATTCCTAAAATTAGATTACAAAATTAAAACATTTTAGCATATTAATTTCAAATACTGTATTTTTTTTCAATGCTAAGGATCTTTTTTTTTTGGAGACAGAGTCTCAAGCTGTCCCCCTGGGTAGAGTACCGTGGCATTACAGCTCACAGCAACCTCCAACTCCTGGGCTCAAGCGAGTCTCCTGCCTCCGCCTCCCAAGTAGCTGGGGCCACAGGCACCCGCCACAACACCCGGCTATTTTTCGGTTGCAGCTGTTGTTGTTTGACAGGCCCGGGCTGGATTCGAACCCACCACCTTAGGTGTATGTGACTGGCACCTTAGCCACTTGAGCCACGGGTACTGAGCCAATGCTAAGGATCTTATAAGGAGCAGTATTTTAAAAATTTCTTAGGAACAGTATAGAATAAAGAAATATATTTTTCCTCACTGTTACACACAATTCTTTTAAGTTCTATGTAAATCGTAGTACTTAATATTATCTATCTATTTACATCTATCTATCTATCTATTTATGTACCTATCAACTATCTATATCATTCACACTATTTGCTTTTGACCTTTGCAAGTAATAATTTAAATTCTAAGAGTTCTTTTTAGCCACTTCAATATTTTAAAAATTATACCCTATGTTACTGAAGGGGCATCTGCACAGCCTAGTTATCTCTGGATTTAGAATATAGTATTTCTACTTATGTTCCAGATATTTTATTGTTAATTCAGAAAATTTCCTTGAATTACAGTTTTTAGTATTTATTTTTGTTTACTTAAGAATGCCTGTTATGTAATTGTTGGATTTTCTCTATTTATCATCAATATTGGTTACTTTCTCTTGAATTCTTTTTGTCCTTTTATTTCTCTTCTTATAAATGCTCTTGTTTTTATTTCATTTTCATTTGCTATTTTATTCATTATTACATTTTTTAATTGAGACTTAGTTTCTAAAAAGACTTTTCCTTTTATTCTTACTTGCTAGTTAAGTTCTTTCATCTCATTTCTGAGATTTTTAAAATTCAGATGTATACTGCTCTTCATGACAAATCATTTCCCTAATATCTTAGTTTGTTTTGAAGTAGTAAGTAGGATTCATCTATTTTATGTGTAAGCCTACCTGGTTTGCTTTAGTTGCCTATGGGAATATTATTTTGCTTCTTATTCTCTTTTTTATGTTATTTTTGGGTGGGATACACGTTCCGGTATTTTTAGGAGGTGTAATTCAGAATAGCTTTTCTAATTTAACATAGTCCCATTTCTTTCGTTTTAATATAGTCTGCAAGAATATAGTAGTTCACTCTCTAAAGTTTCCTAGCTCTGTTTCTCTCTCAAGTTTTATCTTTTGTTTCCTCTTTCCTTTGTCTCCATTGTTCCTATCCTGTTACATTTTGATTGAACTCATGGCAATTTCTCTTCAGTGTTGGGCCCTGTCTTTGAAGGTAGCCCCCCTCAGTGTCAAGAGTTCACAGGTGTAAGAATGTTCAAATTTCTTTAGACCCTACCCTGGATCCCTCATGCTTCTTTACTCTTGGAGACGTCAAAACCATCATTAGCTTTAGATATTAATCTCAAATTGGCATCTCATGCTTTTCAATGAGTACCCAGGTAATTTGAGATTCTGTGTTCTTGGGTCACTCCGTTTTTTTAGTCACTCCATTTTCCCTCTGCTTCAGCTTTTGGAAATGCTGAGACAATTTCTAGAAACTGTTGTAAATTTTGGTTACAAAATTGTACAATTTCTGACAATTAAGTTCATAAACTCATCCTAGAAAAAGTGCTACATATCTCATTGCTGAATATCACTACAGTCACAAGATGGCTGAGGGAAGTACTTCAAAGGAAACTATAATGATATTCAGCAATGATGTATGGAGCACTTTTCCTAGGATGAGTTCACAACTTAATTGTCGTATGTTCATGGTAGAGGGAATAATATTTCTGTTATCCATAACTTTTTAGCTTGGTTATCTACTTGCTTTGCCTGTGCGAGTTTGGATGTTCCTAAAATCATATCTCCTCTACTGCCCATCTCCCTAGAATCCTCATATTTTGCCTTTTACTATTGCAAGACATCTGCTCATATTATCATCTCACAGAAGATTAGAAACCAGTGCCTCATTATTTTAATGAAATCTTGGAGTTCAAAAATTGCCATAAGAATTCTCAACACAAACATCCAAGACAAAGTATAAAATGACAAGCTGTCCTGTTTGGAGGATCACGTTCAGTCTTACCTTAATTCTTGCTAAAACTCAGACCTTCTGCAAGGAGTTTGGAACGTGAGAGAGATCAATGCCAGGTATTTCTCTAGTAGGTAACTTTTGATAGCAGCTTTTTGATAATATACCCAGAATTATCATATTGTCTTTTAATATAAAAGCAGCATCATTATTTTTAGAATAGTTTTCCTTTAAGTAGTTATCACTAATCCCATCTGAACATAGAAAAGCTAAAAATATTTAGGAAGGTGGCATGTTTCCACATCTGCTAATGAGCCACTTACAGAGTTTTAATTTGAAGTTATTTACAATCATATGAGAGGTGAGAAAATTTTTATTAATATGGTATTTTAAAGGTAATCAATAAATCATCTTATTCAATCAATTATTCACTTTTATGTTAATGCTCCAATTTTTACTCATTGTGCTATTACTTCAGGTCAGTAATGGCTGACTTGTCAAGAGAAAGACAATCTTATCAATAAGAATCATTGCCTAACACTCTGCATGATTCAAGAATATCTTGCACCAACAGTCAGCTGGATCCTTAAATTCGAGAAAATCAAGGGACATTCTTTAAACAGATATAATCAGTACTATATCACCTCATTAAAGAGAGTTCTATTAAAGAGTACAAATGTCATTGAACTGGCTGCTGTGGTGCTAAAATGAGTCATTTAAGTAAACCTGCTGAAGCAAAGTGGAAGTCCAAGCATTCATAAACCTTCTAATAATGCACCTATTCTTGATTTTTCCTGAGATCAACATTAATTTCATTGAGTAGTAGTTTTCAGAATGTATTGCATTCTGTTTTTTTGTATAAATTTAAGAGTTACATGTGTAGTTGTATTACATGGATATATTGGGTAGTAGTAAAGTCTAGGCTTTTAGTGTATCCATCACCTGAATAACATATGTTATACCCATTAAGTAATTTCTCATCACCCACCCACCTCCCTTCCCATCATTCTTCCAAGCATCTATTGTGTATCAGACATATTCTGTGTTCCTGTGTACCCATTATTAATATTTAGCTCCCTCTTATAGGTGAGAACATGAAGTATTTGTTTTTCCTTTTTTAATTGTTTCACTTAAGACCTCCCATTCCTTTTATGCTGCCACACACAAACATACATACATACACATACACATACACACACACACACACACACACAGAGCATGGACTACTACTTAGCCATGAAAAATAATGAAATATTTCACTGCAACATAGAGGAGACTTGAAGATATTATCCTAAGTGAAGTGATTCAGGAACAAAAAACTGAACACTGCATGTTTTCACCTACAAGTGGAAGCCAAGCCACGGCTCCACATGGTCATATGGAGAAGTATAAAGAACATTGGAGGCTCAAAAAAGGGGTGCTGAGAAAAGAGTGAGGATGAAAAATTATTTATTGGATAAATGTACATTTTGGAGGGTGACAGGTACACTAAAAGCCCAAACATCACCATTATGCAATACATCCATACAACAAAAACCTCATATACCCCCTATGTCTATTAAAAACTTTAAAAAAGCCATACATGGAACATTCTTTAAGCTAATAGAGGCTATCTACAGCAAACCCACAGCCAATACCATATTGAATGGAGTAAAACTCAAAGCATTTCCACTCAAATCTGGAACCAGACAAGGATGCCCACTGTCTCCATTGCTATTTAACACAGTGTTGGAAGACCTAGCCATCACAATCATGCAAGAGAAGGAGATCAAAGGAATCCAAATGGTGACAGGAGAAGTCCAACTCTCCCTCTTTATAGATGAGAAGATCTTATACCTGGAAAACCCTAAGAACTCAACTACAAAGCTCTTAGAAGTGGTCAAGGAATATAGCTGTATCTCAGGATACAAAATCAATACCCACAAATCAGTAGCCTTTGTATATGCCAACAATTGTCAAGCTGAGAATAAAATCAAAGACTCTATTACTTTTGCAATAGCACCAAAGATGAAATACCTGGGAATATATCTAACAAAGATGTGAAAAATCTCTATAAAGAGAATTTATGAAACTTTGAGAAAGGAAATAGCAGAAGATGCCAACAAATGGAAGAATATACCATGCTCAAGGCTGGGAAGAATCAACATTGTTGAAATGTCCATACTACCCAAAGCAATATATAGATTTAATGCAATCCCATCAAAGCACCAAGGTCATACTTTAAAGAACTTGAAAAAATAATACTTTGATTCATATGGAACCAGAAAAAAACCCTGAATAGAAAATACAGTCTTAGAAATAAAAACAAATCCGGAGGCATCACATTGCCAGATTTCAGGTTATATTACAAGGCTTCAGTGATCAAACAGCATGGTACTAGCACAAAAATAGAGACATAGATCTATGGAATAGGATAGAGAATCTAGAAATGAACGCAGCCACATATCATCATTTAATCTTTGATAAGTCTAACAAAAACATGCAATGGGAAAAATAATTCTTATTTAACAAATAGTGCTGAGAGAACTAGTTATCCATATGTAGAAGACTGAAGCTGGACCTGCACCTCTCACCATTGACAAAAATTGATTCTCATTGGATAAAATATTTAAATTTAAGACATGAAATAATAGAAATTCTAGAAGAGAGTTTGGGAAAAACATTTGAAGATATTGACCTGGGAAAAAACTTTCTGAGGAAGTCCCCCCTAGCAATTGCAGCAATACCAAAAATAAATAACTAGGATTTGATCAAACTACAAAGCTTTTGCACAGCTAAGGGTACCACAACCAAAGCAAGCAGACTGCCTTCAGAATGGGAGAAGAATTTTGCATGATATGAATTTGACAAAGGCCTGATGACTAGAATCTACAAAGAATTCAAATTAAACAACAATAAAAGTGGGAACAACCCTCTCTATAAGTGGGCAAGATATTTGAACAGAAACTTCTCCAAGGATGACAGATGAATGGCAGAAAAAACATGAAAAAATGTTCATCATCTTTAATCATCAGAGAAATGCAAATCAAAACCACTCTAAAATATCATCACCTAAGAGTGATAGCCCACATCACAAAATCCCAAAACACCAGATGCTGGCATGGATGTGGAGAGAAGGGAACACTTTTACACTGCTGGTGGGATTGCAAACTAATACAGTCTATTTGGAGAGACATATGGAGAATCCTCAAAGATCTAAAAGTAGACCTCCCATTTGACCCTGCAATCTCATTACTAGGTATCTACCCAGAAGAACAAAAATAATTTTACCACAAAGACATTTGCCCTAGAATGTTTATTGCAGTTCAATTCATAATTGCCAAATCGTAGAAGCAACCTAAGTGTGTCTCAAACCATGTATGGATTGATAAACTGTGGCATATGTATACCATGGAATATTACTCAGCCATAAAAAGATGGGGAATTTATATCTTTTACATTTATCTGGATGGAGTTGAAATACATTCTTCTTAGTAAAATATCATAAGAATGGAAAAATAAATATCCAATATACTCCATACTAATATGAAATCAATATATAAATAATTACATGCTCATAAGCACAATAAAACACTATTATAGTCCAGTTTGGGGTAGAGAGAAGTGGGAGGGGGGAGAGAGGAGGACATTTGGCAGAAGGGGGGAGGGAATGAGGTGGGATCTCACCTAGAGTGCACATTGTGAGGGTGTATAACACACCCCCTGAGTGAGGGGCTCTTCTACAAATGCAACTTTACCCTGGAAGTGAGAACAATGTAACCTAAAAATTGTACCTTCATATTAATTTGCCTTGACTTGTACCAGTTTGTACAAGAAAGAACCTTCATTATGCTGACCCTCAATTTTCTCATTTGCACAATGGGAACAATTACACATATGTGGTAAGGTTGTGCTGAAGGTTAATTGAATGATCTACATTTCAGCCCCCTGATATACCTTTGCTCCACACAAACGTGGGAACGGGGTCTAATGCTGCTCTTAACCTCATACCCACAGTAACATAGCAATTAGCAGCCTCTGCCACTCACACCCACTAACACAAGCCCCTTGGGATCTCTAGCAAGTAAACTCAGAGTTCTAAGAATTCAGACAAAACCTAGAAATATTGTAAAAGGAACACAATGCAATAGGGTAGAAAAAGAGAAAAGAGATGTAAGATTTATTTAACAAATGTGTGGGCAGACAGGCAGGGTAGGCATTATTTTGAAGGCATGAAAAAGGACAGTTTTTTTATGTCTCATTAATATTCTTCATTGATTGTCTAAACATTAGCCTTATTATTTTAGGAAATAAAAAGAAGCATAATTTGTTCATTCAAAGTATCTTAAGTATTCTATTTCCACTAGAAAATAGAATCTAGTGTACAGGGATTAAAAATTATGAATACACTCAGATGTTAAATTTTCATGTATTTTCATTTCCAATAATAATGTGAACAGCATACTAGAAATTTTTGAGGGGGAAGTGGTGGATAGAATCTCACTATGACATCCTGGGTAGGGTGCCATGGCATCATAGCTCACAGCACCCTTTTGGGCTCAAGTGATCCTCTTGCCTCAGCCTCCCAGGTAGCTGGGACTACAGGTGCCCACCACAAGACCTGACTGTTTTTAGAGATAGGGTATCACTCTTGCTCAGGCTGGTCTCAAACTCCTGAGCTTAAGTAATCCACCCACTATGGCCTGCCAGGATTACAGTCTAGGATTAGGTTCACAACTGTGCTAGGATCATAGTCGTGAGCCACCATGCCAGGCCCTAGCACAGTAGAATTTTATGAAACATTTTACATGTTTATTTTTTATTTGATCTTCTCAGCAATTCTGTGATACAGACATGTAAGATATAAATTATGAGTATTCTCATTGTATAAATAAGAAAACTGTGACGCTTGTTACCACTAGGTATACTATGCAATGAACCCTAAACTTGTGGGTCACCATAATAAGTATTTATTTGCCACTAATTTAGAGGGCAGTTTTAAATTTGCTTCGACGTTCCCCTACATCTCCTTTATTCTGAGATCCAGGTTGAAGAAACAGCCCTATTTCTGTTGGATGGTAGAGATAAAAGAGCAGTGATGGAACTACATATGGTTCTTAAAGATTTTGCTGGCACTTACCACACAACACTCTGTTCAGATTTCATTCACTAAAGCAAGCCTGTTAGAAGTAGAGAGAATAGACTCTCCTAACAGGAAGAGAGAAAAATTGGAGAAGAAAAGAATATGCACATAAAGGAATTATTAGAGTTGGAGTTAGAGGTGAGGTTTCCTGATCTTTAAATATTGGACCTCGCACAGTCTGGCAGTGAATGTACAGAGTAGGCACATATAAGCACATTAAAAATTACTTTAAAATTTTTGAGTTCAGAGAAAAGATGAAGCTGGAGTGAAATTTGAGAGTCTCATCAGTATACAATTGTCTTCAAGCTATGAGATTGAACATTGTAGTTTATGAAGTCAAAGTGTGAGCCTGGGAGTCAATTGGGTGATCTATGGCTGAGAGATAGGTCATTGGAACAGAGAGTGTCAAGGAACTTAGAGACTGAAGTATGGAAAGAATTATCTACATGAATATTAAAATAATAAAAAATGATGGCAAGAATAGAATTGGAAAGAGCTTATTGAGCCAGGAGCTGAAAGCATAAGGCAGTGAGAAGGAATAATGTGGGGGCCCACAGATGAATTCAACAGGGAGGTAGAGTGAATATTATAGTTTGATCGCCTGGGGTGTAAAGCTGTGAACTCTAGAAGGGAGTGTGGATTAGGGAAGAGGAAAGGGGAATAATCTAAAGTGGTGATGAGAAGCAAAGCAGACACTAACCTGCTCCAGGGGCCAGTGGCAAGAGTCTGGAAGAAGTATCTACCACTTGGAGGCTTCTCGGGGAATGCAATGAATCTAGGGTGACCTAGGTTTTGGATAGAGCAAGGTGGTAAAGGGATCATTCAGAGAATAGTCTAAAGGTATAGGGGGGGTTGCTCCTGATTTATCTTGAGTTTCAGAATTGATAGTGCAAGGGTTTCAGGGATTGAGCTAGGATGGGTGAGGGGTTAAGAGGGGTCTGTACAGAGTGATATGAGAAGAATAATATGAGGGATAGAGGATGACCTGGGCTGGGCCGCTGTGGTAATTCAAAGCAGAAATAAATGGCACCATGACCTAAGAGCTGATGCTGCTAAGGAATCACCTAAGGGAAAGAGTAGGGGTCTAAATATCTGAATGTGAAGTCAGAGAAGAATTGAGGTCCTATCTGGAGTGCAGGGGCCTGGGGTTTCCTCCTTATTCCTATGAAAGTCATTGGGTGCCCTATTTGCATTTTATCCCCAGGGCTATTCAGGGTAAAGGAAGGGTGCCAAATAAATCTTGGCAGACAACAGTCCTTGCTTGCAATAATTAGTAAACATTGGTTAGGTTTGAAGGCTAGACATATGTACATGAGGCAGTTCTGGGTAACTGGGAATTTTGGGAGAGTTTTCCGTACCAGACACTGCTAATCTTCTCATGGTAGAAGGAGCTGAGAATGAATCATCCCTGACTCATGGATACAGCATGTTTCACCTGCAGTGCTCACTTCAAGTCCTGATGACCTTTTCTGACTACTTGTAATGGCAGCACAGTGGGAACTGTAGTTCCTGGATAGTGCACCATTAATACAGTAGTTAGCTGGTGATGGTTTTTGTCCCTTGGACTAAAAGGGAAAGTGAAGCAAAAGAACAGGGATTTAATACCACAACCACATTTTGTTTGCTCAGTTGGGAAATACATCAAAAAAAAAAAAAAAAAAACTATAAAACTTCCTATTTAAAAAAGGTAGTCCTTGCCAGGTGATTTTCGTCTTTTTCAGATAGTGAAACATTTAAAAAAGACATTTCATAATTGCTTTTATTTATATGGAATAAAAGGAAACATAGAGACATGAGGATCAAGAAATCCTTGAGTGTCTTCTCTAGAATCATTCTGGTTATAGAAGTAGGTTTCATTTTTAAGAAAAAATTAGAGCAAATGACCTTCAGTCCTTTGTAACACCAAGTTTGTGTTAATAAAAATTAGTAAGTTAATAAGAATTGAAAGATCTTTGGCCAGACACCTTTACAATGTTCCTAACTGTTACAGGTTGGATTAGGTCCCCACCCCAAATTTATACATGTAAAACCCTAACCTCCAATGTGACTGCATTTAGAGATGAGGTCTTCAGGAGGCTACGGTTAAATGAAATCACAAGGGTGGGGCCCTATTTCATAAGACTGTAGCCTTCAGAGAAGAGGAAGAGATGTACGAGTTTGTTATATGCTTTGGATATTAACCTTTCATCACATAGGTGGTTTGTGAATATTTTCTCTCAGGCTGTAAGTTGCCTCTTCATTTCATTGATCGCTTCCTTTACCAGGCACTGCATTTTAGTTTAATGTAGTCCCACTTGTTTATTTTTTGCTTCTGTTGTCTGAGCTTTTGGTGTCATATCCAAAAAAAGTCATTGTCAAAGCTTCCATAAAGGAGATTTTCCTCTATTTCCTTCTGGGAGTTTTATATTTTTTATTGTTATATTTTCTGGGTTGTAGAAGAAATGGTGACATGTTAAAGTGTATAAACTTTCAGTTATAAGGTAAATAAGTTATGAGAATCTAATATAAAATATGACCAGAATGATAGTTACACTTTATTGCTTACTTGAAATTTTTTTAGGAGAGTAGCCTTCAGTGTCTTTACTCCCACCACACACATATATATATATATACACAAACTGTACCAATGTGTGGTAATGAATGTGTTGATTAATTAGATTGTGGGAATCATTGCACAACATATATGTATATCAAATCATCACATTATTAACCTTGAGTATACACAATTTTTATTTGTCAATTATACTTCAATGAAGCTAGAAAAAGAGAAAAGAAAGAGATAGCATGTAAAGACACAGCAAGAAGGTAGCTGACTGAGAGTCAGAAAAAGAGCCCTCACCAGACACCAACCCTGACATTGACACTTTAATCTTAGACTTCCAGTTCCCATGACTGTGAGAAAATAAAATTTCTGTTGTTTAAGTCACCCAGTCTGTGGCATTTTGTTATGTTAGCCTAAGTAGACTAAAACACAAATCTGTCCACTTATCTAGAAGTGATGTTAGTTTCTGAAGTAGATGTATAAATTATTTCTGGGTAGGAACTGAATTCTGAAACTTTATACAACAGTGAAATATTTGCTATGGAAATGTTTAATTATCTTCAGAAATATGAAGAGGCATTAATATCCTCCCACAGACTGCTAGTGTCCCACTGGTATGGTCTGTGCTTCCTGGTGCCTCACCAGCGTATGGAGTGAATGAACAAATGCAGGTAAGGAATCTACCAAATAGTAAAGAGATTGTAAAGTAAGAAAAACTGTGCATACATTGCTTTTAGAACTCAGAAGAAATGAAAGCCTTGGTTGTCTTCAAAGCCTACCTTTGTGGTAAGTATGGATCAGGATATTAAAGGGAAAAAAAAAATCTTCTTTTTAAAAAAACTTTTCTAATTTACTATCAAGGAACAATTGACTAAGTCAATATCAGGATTCTTTCCCTTGGATCAATGAAGGCAATCACATTTTTATGCCATTGTTGATTAGGTATGTCAGATTTAGTCTGGGTATTACCTTCAAATAGATGTCAGCACGTGAAAAAAACTAAAAAAAAAAGGTTGACTACACAGAAGAAAATATAATTACATTAAAAAGTACCAATCCTTTCCCCAAATCATTATACTTGGACATAATTAGTATAAAGCAGGTTACCCATGCTTACACTTTTTCTTTCAGTTAGCTGATACTGTAAGAAAAGTCATATTATGTCACAATTATTACTAAAGGTGAAATAAAAAAAATTATTTGAAAAAACCCACAAAATCTTATATCCGTTCTCCAACTAGCTGGTAAGAGACCTGGTCAAAAGGATGCAAAGTTCTGGCTCTTTGAAAAGAAGAACTTATCACTTTTTCACTGGGACAGTTGGGGAAATGTACTTTTTCCTTTCCATAACTCCAAATGGCTCAATTTTTATACTGCATTAAGCTACAAAAGGAGACCTGAACCCATTGACACACAAATGTGTGAACTTTGTGTTTAAAATATACTGGCACGGAAAGCATCAGCCTAGGACACTCATGTCCTAGACCATCCCGTGAGAAATAACCTCTGACCCCTGTGTGAATAATTGATGATGTCTGCCAAGTTTTCTGTCTCCTCTTCTCTGTTCCCTCCTTCTCTGCCTTAGTACATGAAGCTCTTCAATCTACTGCCTGCTCCATACTATTTCCTCCTTTCTTGGGAAGTCAATGCAGAAAAAAAGTAATGTCTATTTACCAAATTTTAGAGTCACAGGAATTTAAATCTCCTCTCATCTATCTAATTGATAAATTATTCTGGACAAGTTTTTTCACCTCACTATGGCTCAGTTTCCTCATTTGTAATAGGGGAGCAATCACAGTACCTAATTATCAGGCTGTTAGGTGGATTAAATGAACTAATATAGGCAGTACCCCTTGCCTGCATTAAGTGGTCAAAATATTAGCCATTGTTACTTCATTATTGTGTTTTTGGATTCTTGCTAAATGGGTTTTCTGATTTATCTTTCTCAGTCTTATCTTTTTCTTTTCTAGATGGGGGGATAAAAATTGCTTGCTTCTTCTCTAGAAGTTTTATAACATTAGACAGCTTTTTCTTCTTCAGAGAATTCCTTGACTATCTAAACTTCTCGCTGCCCTTTCTCATGGTTATCTTAGTTGCATCCCATTTTGCTGTTTCCATAATCTCCTCCCTCAAAGCCAAATGGCTTCTCATTTCTGCTTCTATAGAAAGCCTGAGCTCCCTGTATCCTCTTTGTTTGTGATCTGAGCATCTGAGCAGGTGTTTTTAGCATGGATTGTTCTCTCTGTCCCTGTCTCTCTTGGCCCAGTAGTTAGCTGAACAGACTTTGTCCCTTTTGCTTTTGTATAAAGATCCTGAAAGTTTTTCATAACTTTGCCCCTTTGCTCCTCAATTTTTCAAAAAAAATTAATATTTATCTATTGAGCTTATAGTGGCATTGTTAGGTGTCCCCTCCTGCTCCCATACTCTCTTGCTTGCTCTGCCAGCTTTATTTGGAATGATTCTCCTAGTCTCCTCCCTGCTCATCCTCCTCTGACTCTACTCTCAGGGATTAATTCTCAGGTCCTTTAGACACTTTAATCTGTTTCTGGGATCAGAGTCTTCCCTTATGCTCATCTCTTTGACCTGAATTTTCTTTTCTTTCTTACTCAGTTGATCAATTTTTATTCATTTCTTTTATGAACGAATCTTGACTTAGATATCAAGAAAGTTTCCATGATTTCTCAGGTATCTCACTTTATGTCTTCACTTTATGTTTTGTTTCTTTGAGTCACATTTATTAAAATTAAATTACATATGCATTTATTTGATGGGTGACTGCTGCCTCTACCTGACCATAGGCTAGAGTTTTGTTCACTGATATCACTGATATATTAATAACCAGCACTTAGCCCAGTGCCTGGAAGATAGTAGGTACTCAGTAAATACTGGTTGTATAAATGAATGAATGAGTGAATGAATGAATGAATAAATGTGCAGTTTGCACACCCTCTTCCATTACTTCTCATGCTATAATACAAACCTTGAATGAAATATGTCAGACAAAGGGCTCAGATTCTCCCCAGGCCAGAATTTCACATTCTTTTTGTCTCTCCTTGCTTGAACTCTCAGAGATTCAAAGTATCTCTTTAATCAATTCCCCATACATAACTATCAATTCTTTTATTCTTAGTTTGCACGGCAGAACCACGTGGTCTCTCTAAGAGCCTCCCCAGTGATCTCTCTGGCTGAACAGCTGCTCTCAGTGCCTGTGAAACAAGAGACACTCATGGCCAATCTCCTCTTGACAATGTTCTCTAAATAGCCTCTTTCTTTCCCATTAACTCTGGAGTGCTTTTTTCATTTTCTTTTTCTCTTTCTATTCTGTGCTCTTTGTCCTTATGACCCTTGCTGAAGATGGGAGAGGCATGAACAGGTCTCTTTCAGATCTGCCTCTGCTGCCTGTTTCCCAGTCCCGTTCCGCAGGCATTTTGGGCTGTAAGCCCAGCATGCTTCCATCACCTTCCTCCATCTTCCATCACCTTCCTCCACCTTCCATCACTTCACCTCCTGAGCGGCTTTCCTGTCTGGTAGAAGTTTCTCCAGATGTAGTTCTTCATTCTTTTCTTTCTCTCTCTCTCTCTCTCTTTTTTAGACATTTCTCTATGTATTCTTGATTACTTTCATGGACTATGGAAAAAACATTTTGACCCTCATGATAAGCTGTGAGTCATCAAGCATCAGGATGAAGTCTGGGGAACACCATGCACTCAGTGACCAATGGCTGTGCTGTAGGTGAATCTCAGACAGAGACCTACAATTCCTTCTCCTGAAACATGAGAGTGATAAATGTTTTGGTGAAGAATTTTACTACATAGTCTCAAAAAGTGCTTCATGGGAATTGCCTATAAGAAAACCTGTCAGAGTGAGTAAAGATCACATTTCTGAGGGTCTCTCAGTATACGTGGCCTTGGAGAGAAAACACCTGGGGCCTGTCTTAGTCTGATCATGCTGCTATAACAAAATCCCTTAGACTGGATAATTTTTATTATTTATTTATTATTTTTTTATTTGAGACAGAGTCTCACTTTGTCATCCTCAGTAGAGTGCTGTGGCATCACAGCTCACAGCAACCTCCAACTCTTGGGCTTAAGCAATTCTCTTGCCTCAGCCTCCCAAGTAGCTG
>NW_003852403.1:35781764-35795896 GCF_000181295.1 Otolemur garnettii
TGCCTATTTTTTAGAGATGAGATCTTTCTCTGGCTCAGACTGGTCTCAAACTCATGAGCTCAGGCAATCCACCTGCTTCAGCCTCCAGGGTAATTTTTAAGGAACATAATTTTATTTTCTCACAGTTCTGGAGGCTGAGAAGTCGAAGGTCAAGGTAGGGGCGTCTTGTGAGGGGCCTATCCCTGTACCATCACTCAGTGTACGGCAAAAATGGACAAATGCTGTGTCCTCAAATGGCAGAAGAGCAAAAGAGCAGGCTAGACAAAGGCTGCATTAAGCCTCTTTGATAATACAGTTCGCAAGGGAGAAGCCCTTGTGGCCTAATTACCTCTTAATACTGTCATTGTGTATTAAGTTTAGATACCTGAATTTTGAAGGGGACACGTTCAAACCACACCACATCTGATGCCACGGAGTCAGTCCTCCAGTCATCTTAGTGTGGCCTGGTATGACCTTTAGTGAGAACCAAAAGTCCTGGTGTTTAGCCCCCTGGGCCAGCTACAGGTGCAGCGTTATGGCCAAATGAGGAAGGATGGAAGGAAGGTGGAAGATAGGCTGTGGAAAGTGGACTGACATGAAAATAAAGTAGGGTACCCAGCAAAAAAGTGAGAGCAGCTGTGTAGTGCTAAGTCCTGAGGAGGTCAGGAAAGAAAAAGAGGAAATTATTGCTGTGGACTACTGATGGTCATTTTAAGATGTTAAATCATTACTGGAATTTTTCTTTAATTATGTTTAGTTGTTAGACTTTGTTTTTTGAGAATAATGTTATGTGCATAGACTAGACCCCATAAAATGTCAGAGGGTTTTTTTGTTTTCATTTTTTATTTTTAGAATTTCATTTCTTCCTTATGATTTTGTACTTAGAGACAATTCTCAGCTATGCTTCCAAATAACAAACAACTCTCTGCCAGGAGTTTATTTTCAGCATGACTACCTGACCACTGTAATGCATGCAGAGTGGAAGGGAGCAAAGCTAAATTAGATATGAGTCATAATCGTTCTTGGAACATAAGTACAAAGTCAGTGGGAGAATGTGCAGGTTAGGGCCAGCTGCCAGCACAGCATTATATAAAATTGTAAACCTGAAAGGAATGAAGTTTTTACATTGCGACTCTATAAATCCCCATTTTCATAAGATATCAGAGTTCTTTTAGGATGGCAAGAGGAGGTCCATGCCAGAGCCCCCTTGGAATAGTTTTAGCTTACTGCTGTGCAGCACCAGGGGAGGCAGAATCTTCTAAGGCTGGGCTATTATTGTGGAACTTTGGTAAAACAGATTTATAATCCATGGGTATAAACTTTCTTCCACCAGAAACTGAAGAAGTTCTTATGAAGAACTAAGCCAGAGGATAGAGAAAAGAACTTTGAGCCATGGTTCAAACTTGCCATTGACACAGTGCCAGGATTTCAGTCCTCAGAGGCTGAGAAATGCTATGTCAAGTGAAAGCCCACAGGGTCCAGCCACCTGGTCAGGGAGATGACTGTCCCCATGGAAAACTGCGGCATTTCTTAGAATAAAGAGTATGGTCAACAGACAATGTCTTGGCCTCACAAGACTAACTTATGACCAAGTACCAGTGGAAAGGGGAGAACTGCTACAGCTAAGTGTCCAGAGGGAACAACTCCAACAGTGAACTCTGTATCAGGGCTGTAAAATGATGCTTAGAGTATCAAGACCAAAACAAATATACACATGGACAAAAAATGCTGGAGCAAATTTTGCAATTCATGGTAACCTGGAGAGATCCTGAAATCCTCCCTGTAACTGAAGATAATCAGGGCCTAAGGATGAAAGAAGGATTTCACATCAGCGCTTTAGGAATGAGGAAAAATAATGGAGCTCTGCTCGGTAATGGTCAAGAGACTCAGGCGTCTGGGATGGTACAAGAAATGAGGCCTTTTGAAGTCAGACCTTCCCCCTCAAGCAAGATGCAGGTAAAGCAATAAGAAAATGCCCTTATTCCAGCAGAAGAACAGACTCCTGGAAGCTCCTTGATCTTAGATTGGAGGCTGGATCCTGGGACTTGCTTTCCATAGGGTTGTGTTCTTATAATCATTTCCCCTGTATTTTGTCTCCCATGGCATGGTGCAACCAGCTACATAACCATCCTCGGGCTGTCTGAGCTTTTAACAATTGGAGAGAGCTCTGCCTTCAGTGACTGCTGTGATAATTCACTGGTAATCTTTGTTCACGAGCGGTAAGGAAATTAACTCTCACCTTTCCAGGGCCAACGACCTTTGAAGGGAGAAACTTGAAACTTTCAACCATCATTTGTACCCATTGGAAATTCCACATACCCTAAATAAAAACATTGCAAGAAGGAACCTAATGGAGTATCAGAACTGTGCTGCTCATGGGTTTCCGTTAGCCCCAGAAGGGACGGCATTAGGGAAGATGGAGAGTCTGTCTCCTCCTACAATTTCCTCACAATAAACCTCAGCTCTCTGATAGCAGGAGAAATCATGAAAATCTGACAGGGATCAAAACAGAGAATGGAAAAGTGATTCTGAGAAGTTGAGGCTTTCGGTGAGGCCTGAACTGAGTCTTAAATGATGAGTAAGAGTTTGTCAAAAAGAGGATACTGTGGGTTAAAGCATGGAATAAACAATTTGGGATTGCTAAAAGGAAAAGGTAATGGCAAGATATAAATATAGCAAGGGAAGCAAGGCCATCCTTAAAGATAAGAGGCACTGGGCAAATATTTTTAAGAGCCCCTAAAAAGTATATTGATTAAAATCATATTACAACATTGATGAGTCTGCATGCTATGAAGCACATTTATTTATTGTGTATTTTCAAATGCACCATTCCTGGTTATTTCATATCTCCTTTTGCAAGAAAAAGGTAGCAATACTGTGATAACTGCACAATACCATGGCTCTTAAGAACCTGTTTCTATGGAAAACTATAGACATTCTTGCCTCTGCTGTTCCCTAATGCCTTCTATTTAATGTTGGCACCTTCATGCTATTGTGGTTACTGACTTTCAATGACTCTGTTGAAAGTTGTCATTGTGATCTTGCTTTCTTTTAATAAGGTAGTGACCATGGGTCAGAGCCATCTTGAACCATGAAGCTGCTAACCAGAGCCGGGTCCTTCTCAAGATTTTATTCCCTCAAAGTTGCCCCCAAAGTTAAAGCTACAGCTGCCCCCGCAGGAGCACCTCCACATCCTCAGGACCTTGAGTTCACCAAATTACCGAATGGTTTAGTGATTGCTTCTTTGGAAAACTATGCTCCTGCATCAAGGATTGGTTTGTTCATTAAAGCAGGCAGTAGATATGAGGACTCGGACAATTTAGGAACTTCTCATTTGCTGCGTCTTGCATCCAGTTTAACTACAAAAGGAGCTTCGTCTTTGGAGATAACTCGTGGAATTGAAGCAGCTGGTAGTAAATTAAATGTGACTGCAACAAGGGAGAACATAAGTTACACCGTGGAATGCCTGAGGGGTGATGTTGATATTCTAATGGAGTTTCTGCTCAGTGTCACCACAGCACCTGAATTTCATTGGGAAGTAGCCGACCTTCAGTCACAACTAAGGGTTGACAAAGCAGTGGCTTTTCAGAATCCACAGGCTCAAGTCATTGAAAATTTGCATGCTGCAGCTTACCAGAATGCCTTGGCTAATTCCTTGTATTGTCCTGACTATAGGATTGGAAAAATGACAGCAGAGGAGTTACATTACTATGTTCAGAATCATTTTACAAATGCAAGAATGGCTTTGATTGGACTTGGTGTGAGTCATCCTATTCTTAAGCAAATTGCTGAACAGTTTCTCAACAAGAGGGAAGGGCTTGGTTTAACTGGTGCTAAGGCCAGATACCCTGGAGGTGAAATTCGAGAACAGAATGGAAACAGTCTTGTCCACGCTGCTCTTGTAGCAGAAGGTGCTGCCACAGGAAGTGCAAATGCACTTAGTCTTCTTCAGCATGTGCTTGGTGCTGGACCATATGTCAAGAGGGGCAGCAATGCCACCAGCCTTCTATATCAGACTGTTGCCAAGGGAGTTCACCAGCCATTTGATGTTTCTGCTTTTAATGCCAGTTACTCAGATTCTGGACTTTTTGGGATTTACACTATCTCCCAGGCTGTAGCTGCTGGAGATGTTATCAAGGTTGCCTATAACCAGATAAAAACAATTGCTCAAGGAAGCCTTTCCAAAGCGGATGTCCAAGCTGCCAGAAACAAGCTGAAAGCTGGATACTTAATGTCTGTGGAGTCTTCTGAGGGTTTCCTGGGTGAAGTTGGATCCCAGGCACTAGTTGCTGGTTCTTACATCCCACCATCCAGAGTCCTTCAGGAGATTGATTCAGTGGCTGATGATGATGTCATAAATGCTGCAAAGAAGTTTGTTTCAGGCCAGAAGTCAATGGCAGCAAGTGGAAATTTGGGACATACACCTTTTGTTGATGAGTTTTGATACTGAAGCACATATTACAAGAGAGAGCTGAAAGTCTACTATATTTACCTTTTTATTTTTAATAAGGTAAAATACCTTAAAGTATAAATTCTTTCCAGCTGGCCTAAAGTCAATAAAGCATTCTGCTAAAAAAATAAAATAAAATAAAATAAAAAAGAAAGTTCTCATTGTGCTTACTTGCTGGTAACTACAAACGTAAATTTTAAGCAGAAAAATGTGAACAGTAATTTTCTGGCCATGATAAATTTATAATTTGGAATATTATGATAGAACAACATACCATCCTTCTATATTACTCTTGAATTCCTTTGGCCACAATCATGGCATTCCTAGAAAGTGATTTGTACATGTAGATTGCACTTCTGTTTCTTGCACATAGCTGGAAATACAGAAGAGAGGCTAGGTGGGATAAAAAGACTTGGTAAATTTACATAAATAATGCCTGCTCTTCTTCCAGTTCAAGAGTGACCCAGGAGAACAGAATGTCACCACATAGGTGAGGACAAGAGAAGGGCCTGTTGGAGTAGCCATTGTAAAAGCCTTCAGATGAAATAAGGGCAGCCACTTGCAGGAAATTGCCTGACACGTGACATGGAGACTATGAAGAAGGGGGGAATGCCAGCAGAGAGGGACATGGGGTTAAGGACATCTGCTAATAATAGTAGAAGGTGCTATAGACCATAGCAGGCACTTTAGTCCAAACATAGACAAGTGAGGGTTAACATAGGGGTCTACATGTACAGCTCAAGCTCTAGCCCTGAAGTCATCCTATGATCAACATGAGGGCAGTCCCCCCAAATCAGCACATTAGCATTTTTCTGGCAGCTCATCTTTATGCAGTTATGCCAAAGAAGTACCATGCCAGCCAGCAGTAGTGATCCTGGAACAAGCACCAGCCACAGGTCACTGGACAACTCTATACCATGAGTCTTTGAGCTCGTGAGGGCATGTGGCCAATCTTGCAGATGGAGGGGCACCTGGAAGTGGAGAAATGTGGACCTGTGGGCTAGGGCCCACGTGGGTCTCAATCTGACCTCAAGTGCCTCATTCAGATGATATTCCCATCCCAACTGGTCCCAGGATTTCTAGGAGGAGGAACTGAAAAATTTCAAGGAAGGTTCTCTAAAACATGATATGCCTCCTGAATCCCAAGCCTAGATGAAAGGCTTGCCCGAGTATATGGGAAGCCCTGAAGGTAAATTGGGGACAGCTCAAGGAGGACCTTGTAATGCCATGTTCTGGAACTTAAATTTCATCTGCAAGTTGGTAATTCTAACAAGCCTTTTTCTGTATACGTAATGAATGTTATTAGGTAAAATGAAAACAAAAACATTATGGTCAAATAAGTGGAAACATTTGACTTTTCATAGCTTTAAATGCATTAATCTGAATTTTGAGTCTTCTATAAGGAGACAGACATCTTTTTGTAAGGATTCTTTGTGTTAAAAAATAACCCATGAAATCATTTATCTGTTATGAAGTATATTCCTCAATTATTATTCTGCAGAACACACTTTGGGGAAAGCTATAATAGAGACAAGAGCCTCTGCAAGGGTTTCATGCAGAAGAGATTTTCATTTCAGAAAAATTGCTATGGTACAGGAAAGCAAGTAGTTAATGGATAGAGAAGGAAAGGCTAATAGGAAAGCAATCACTGCAGGGACTAGTCAAGTGATGATGAGGTCTTAACTAAGCCAGTGTTAGTAGTATGTGGAGTCACAAAATAAGCAAATGTTTCTTGGATAAATTAAACTATATGTATCTTGCTAAAAATAACTAAATGAGGAAGAGAGTCATTTAATTATTTCAGGCTGTTGAGTCTGCCACTACAACTAATGATAGCAAATCCCAGAATGTATGTGAGAGGTGTAATTTTTTTTCTTTTTTGGGGGGGGTGGAGTCTTAGTTATCAAGAACATTTCATTTGTGAACAACTAGCCCCTCTGAGCATGATTCTTATACTTGAGGATATGTATTTTCCATAAAACATTGCCTTTAAACTAAAGTCAACTGCTTCATCTGGGACTCAATATGTTCCCTTGCTGCAGGGAAAACTGGCCATGTTGGACTTACTGAGACACAGTCTGTCAGGCTCTGGTGCGACGGCTTCCTGAGGTATTCCCAAGAATGGTTTGACAATATGTGATTATTCTCCTTGAAAATGACTTCAGTACCCAATTCCAGTGTAGGTTACAAGTGTAATCACAGATAGGACTGATCAGTGCATGTTAACCCTTTCTGAATCTACTCATTTGATCCTACAGCCCCAACCCACAGAAGTATATTAACATCCTTTCAAAAGCATGCGAATTTGAATAATCTACAAAGATAGGGGCCTCATGTGTATTAGAAGCTGATGGGGCTGGAATTATATAGGTTTTCTGGGAAGACTGAAAACTAATAAAATCAGCCCACTCTCAAATTTTGGAGTCTTGGTTATCAGGAACATTTTTTTTATGACCAACTACTGCCTCTAAGAATGAAAACCAAAATTCAGAGAAAGAAACTACCAAGGCTGACCCAATATAGCAGAACTGAGAAGTAAACTCGAATCTTCTTGTCCCTTTTAGAAATTAGAAATTTCAATGTCTAGTGACTCCAAATCCCCACTAAAAATACTCCCAAAAAGGCATTTTTGAAAGAGCAAACATGAGCATGTTATTTTTTCTTAATTTAAAAAGTCATGTAAACTTTTGCTGTGTGAAATTATATGGCATGAAGGAACATAACCTCCATATATATTTTCTATGTTTTTAAATGCTTTATTTCTGTCTTAACATAACATAATAATTCAATGAAAACAGAAAACAGCTGCATCTTGACAAGTTTTTAAATGATTTGATTTTTCTAAAATTTTAGCAGAAATATTCATTTACCTCTAAATGCAAAGAAGGATATCCCAGATGCTGTGAACATCTACATACCCTACTTCATCCAAAACACCAGGGCCCAAGTCCCTGGTGCTGCTATTCCTTTGTAGCCAAACTTCTCAGGAGCCAAAGACAATTATTGTTCAGCAGACTTGCTGGAATCTGGTGCCTTTTTGAGTATTGGCTGATGAAATTACAAAGCCCTCAGCCTTCTATAACAGGAACTCTTGATTATGTCTAAGAAGAAATATAGCAAGGCATGGTGGGCTGTGGGGCTGCAGAGGACAGCTGGGTCCTCCCTGATGATGGCTGGGCCAACCAGGCCGACACATAAGCTTCCACACTACTTCTGAAGACAGGTGCCCGTCAGAATCAGCAGGCCTTCTAGGTAAATGAGGAAATGTGGAGCTGTAGCTGCTATGACACAGCATCACTCAGGGTTGTCATGTTGGAAGCGACAGAGGAAGGATAGGACCAAGTGGATTTTAGCCGAGACACCAAAAGAGGCAGAAAGTAAAATGATGCTGTTCAAGGTGGTGATGACACTATGGTAGTGGTAGCAATACCAAGCACATCACCTGCTCAACCTACAGGCCTATGAAGGCAATTTGGAGAGGAATAAGGTCTCAAGGCATGGCGGGAACATCAGAAGGACAAAGCAACCTAACTTCTTCTTCCCTAGGAACTTCCAAGTGCAGTGGAAACATGGTGGAGAAGAAGGAAGAGAACAACTGAGCACAACCTCCCCCTTTCTTTCTAAAAGGACAGGTAAAATTGTACATATTTCCTATGTAGAACAGGATGCTTTGAAGTATATATACATTATGGAATGGCTAAATATAGCTAATTAATGTAAGCATTACCTCATGCAACTATCCTTTTTATTGTGAGAAAACTTAACATCCACTCTCTTTGCATTCTCCAAGAATGACAACATATTAACTATAGTCACCTTGTTGTAAATAGAGCTCTTAAATTTATTCCTTCTATACGAAATTTTGTATCCTTTGGCCAAAATATTCCAAAATACACACTCCATCCCTCAACCATCCCAACCCTGGTAACTATCATTTTACTCTCTACTTCTATGAGATCAACTTTTTTGATTCCACATAGTAGTGAGCTAATGTGGTATTTATCTTTCTGTGCCTAGCTCATTACACTTAACACAGTGTCCTACAGGTTCATCCATGTTGTTGAAAATGGCAGAATTTCCTTTTTATGGCAAACTAGTGTTCCATGGTATATATTAACCATAGGTTCTGTAACCATTCACCCCTTGATAGAAACTTCCGTCGATTCCATATCTTCACTGTTGTGCTTAGTGCCATGATAAATATACAGTGTAAGTATTTCTTTGACATACTAATTTCATTTCCTTGGGCTATATACCCAGTAGTGAGGTTGCTGGGTCGTATGGTAATTCAATATTTTGTTTTTTAGGAACATCCATACTGTCGGCCTATAAAAAGAAATTGTATGTATGTGTTTATATGTATATGCATGAGTGTGTATATATGTAGATGGGTATGTTTGTATAAGTATAGGAACACATATGCAAACATACTTATAAAATTGTGCACTGTGATTATGTCTAGGTGTCAAAGCAGGTGGAGGAGGCACTCTGTAGACATGATGGTTTGAAACTGATGGCAATGGCAGTGAATTTCACTTATTTTAGTGTATGTCCATATACCTTTCTTTTTTAAGTAATATAGACTTTAAAAAGACAAATTGTATGTGTTCCAGCCCCATTTAGTTGTGGGAGTTGAAAAAATATCTCTTCACATTTGTGCTTATTTTCATTTTTTTTGTTGTTGTTAAATAAACATTTATTATTTCTATTATTATTAGTGTGTATTATTCACAGGTGTTATAATGTATACTACAACATTTCCTTCTTGAACAACTTTGTTTTCTTTTTTTGTTTCAGATTAACGTAAGGGTATAAATGTTTAGATTACATTGTTTTTGTTTCTAAGGTAAAGTTCCAGTTGTAGTTAAGACCTTCATCCAGGGGGTGTGCTGTATACCCTTACTTTGTGCACATTTCATTTTCGAACTCCGTGAAATAGACATGACCTTCTGACCCAGCAGAGGTAAGAAGCTCAGATGCTCTCAGTAATGTTCTGTATCGGAGAAAGCAATGTGATGTAAATATGGGATTGGCTTTTTTCTTTGTTTTCATTGAGAAATATCCTTGTAGGAGAATTGCTGCTCTAGAAAGTGGAGGACAGCCTTATTTTTTCATCTTTCCCATCCATCTATGCTTTTTGAAGGTCCTATGACCATGACCATCTGTGTGGATTGGTCATGCCAACATCACTTCTGCAATGTGTTTACTGTGGGTTGGCCATTGTCTTGCCCCTGTTCTGAACTCATGAGACTTTAATAATATGAATGGCTTAGAGGTAGGCAAAGTATCTCTACTGATGCCTTGACTTGCTCTCTCTGTCTTTCTGCTCCAGATTACAGCCCAAATAAGTAAGAGAAATTAGAGTAATATCCTAATTAAAAATATAAAATTGGATTTTTACTTTCTGTCTCACTTGTAAGCTTCTTGCCCATATAACACTAATCATACATTAAGAAAACCTTATCTCCTAAGAGTCACATAATATTCATTAAAATAAATACCAAAGCTTTATTAATGAGGCTTTACTGCATTTTATTCCTAACACCTTCATTAATTTGTGTGAATATCCTTAAACTCCAACCTCTATTAGTAAACCCGACAAAGAGAATTAACTTTGAAATTCAGTGTGTATGGAAATCACCTAGAATGCCATTTAAAATATAGAGTCCTGAGCCTCACCTGTAATTAGTCTGGTTCAGTTTACATCTAGGGCGAGTCCCAGGCATTTACCTTTTAATCTGTATCCTAGACGATTCTATTTTAGGTAATCTAAAAGTTGGAATTCTGTTGTAGTGGTTTGGGGACATAGAATACAAATCCCAATGTTCATTTAAAAAGATAATTGCCTTAGGTTTTTTATCTAGCATTCATTCAGTCATTTGATTTAATAAATATATAATTATTAATATAATAATAAATCAGCCAATCTCTGATAAATCATCCGTCATCTCTGTTTATCTGGAATGAACTGCTCATTGAGGACAAGTCTTCTTGGATCGAGTTGTTACCTCCATATAAATGTGAAAAGAGTACAGAAGTCAAGGACTAGAGTGTGAGATGTTGGTCTATCACCTTACTGGACAGCTCACAGAATGAAAATATCAGTTCCAAAAGTTTTTGTATAAAGACAATGAAAAAAACCTCGGATTATTTATGACCAAACCAAAAGAATTATCTATTTATGCAAGGTGATTCAAAAGTTATTGTGTTGAATTCATTGTCACTGTTTTGGAACTAGCATGACCCTTAAGAATATTCAGAGATTTGGGAAAACATGGGATACTCTGAATCCTCACCTCCCTCTTCCAGTCTCTCCTCTGTCAATAAGGCCATCTTCCACTGCTTAAAGCAGGTGTCCTCAAACTATGGCCCACGGGCCACATGCAGCCCACCATAGACATTTATCCAGCCTGCTGGGTGTTTTTGCCACTGCTGCCTGTCCTGCTTAGCCGCCCACTTGTCCTGGGCCCTGTAGTCTGGCCCTCCAGTGGTCTGAGGGACAGTGAACTGGCCACCTATTTAAAAAGTTTGAGGACCCCTGGCTTAAAGATACTGTTTTTGTTGGTTGGTTGGTTTGTTTGTTTTTCACCTAAGGGAGTTACCTTCCCAAAGAAAACAATTTTTTATCGTGTTTCCTTCTTTTCACTTATTTTCCTCCAAACTTAAATCCACAGCTAGATTCCAGCCTGTCCTAAAATGTCAGTTGCAAAGTCAAGTTAAAAAATAGAGGGCTTATCCACTGAATATCTTTAGAACTATACTAATTTATAATGGCTAGTATCTTGAGAATATGTGTGGAAATTGAGAGAGATAACAGAAGGATGGATCAACCTGAATTTGTTAATTTGTGTGCCAGAAATTCCACATTAAGCAGTCTACTCAAAGAGCTAAAAGTAGTTCTAATTCTTTTCTCAGTTGATTTGTGAAATCCTGAAAAATATAAAGTATTACCATGATATTCCTGTAGTTATTTCAACAAGGATAGAGAAAGGGATGAAAAATTTTAGAAAAACAGAAGTACTAGAGTAGCTTTGTCTTGTACAATCTTACCAACCATTTTTATTCCATAAATTAGCTTCTGCCCACCCTAATTAAGTCCCAAAATAGAATAACTATACAATATTAGGGAAAGGAAAGTACCCAGACCTTTTGAAGTTTACAAAGCCCTGGTGATGAGCTAATTCCAGGAGATTTAGAGGGTTTCTCTGTTTTTTAAACTAAGGTAAGAGTCTATGGAGGTTCAGTGATCAATTTTGACACTAATTTACTTCATATTAAATCAAATGGGACACCAAGATCACCCTGTAGTTATTTTCCTAGTTCCCAAATGTCTTAATCCATTGGCTGCCATAACAAAATCCCATAAACTGGATAGCTTATAAATAATAGAAATTTCTTTTTTATAGTTCTGGAAGTTGGGAATTCCAAGGTTGGTGTACCAGCAGATTTGATGTCTGGTGAGGGGTCATTTTCAGCTTCATAAAGGGTGCATTTGTACTGTCCTCACATGGTGGAAAGGTGACTTTCATAGGGCACTTATCCCATTCACAAGGGCTCCACCCTTATGACCTAAGCACCTCCCACTAGGCCAATCCTCTCATTAGGGTTAGGATTTCAACATATGAATTTTGGGGAAACACAAACATTCAGACCACAGCATCAACTGTATCACTGAAATAGATAATTCTCATCAATTACAGAATCAGCCTCTTTGTTGCTGACCCATGGAATTTGCTAGGGTGGAAATAGAAATCGCTGGTCCTCATCTCATCAAATACTTAATGAAAAGTTATGAGGCATTCCTCAGGAGTACCTCTTAGGAAATCAGTACCTATGTGATACTGATTACCATAGTGATAATGATTCCTATGATCAGCCCCCACCCATTAAATCCTTAGATTGCTCAATGTAGAGTGGGGATAATAAAAAGTTCAACCAGATCAGACTCTCATTAAAGTTTCTATTTCTTATATGATTTCATTAACCCTATCAACACAGTTTCTGGTCCCTAATATGAAGCCATTGATTTGAAGAATATTTTTCTTCTACACTAAGACATCACTGGTTGTTTGATTTTTAAGCATACCTTCATAGTCTTGCTTCACAATTACTCCAGTGTTTCATTCTGTACCCTAATTTATTCTTCAGGAAAGCTTACTAGATATAATGTTGAATACTAGCCTACCACATTGAAGGCATCTTTCTTAAAGGATCTGTATTATGTTACTAATTTGTAATCTTTCTGTGTTTTGATGTTGGCATTTAGTTCAATGAACTTCCCTGTTAGTACAGCTTTCCTGTGTCCCAGAGATTTTGGTAATGTGTATCACTTTTGTGATTCCATTAGGAAAAACATCTTTTGAGTTCCATCTTGATTTCATCTTTATCCTAAGGATTATTCAACATCAGGTTAATTCCCATGTGTTTATGTAGTTTTGAGAGTTCCCATTGGAATCTTGGAATTGATTTCTTGTTTTATTCCACTGTGATCTGAGAAGATAACATGGTATGGTTTCAATTTTTAAAACATGAAATGGAAACAAAGAAAATATAAAGAATCAACAAAATGAAAAGTTGATTCTTTAAAATAATAAAAGAAAAAGAAATGGTAGACCACAACACAATTTCTGAAGCTTGAATCAGGACCATATAGAAACCATGAACATATTAGTAATGAGTAGCAAGTTTAAAACAGTCTTAAAACTCCCTCCCCGCCGGCCCCACAAAAGGATCTGGAAAACAAGAGGCAGCAAAATAGTGAATGTGACGTGATAAGGTATGCGCATGTAGAGGGTAAAGACTAAACCCCAGCAGGAATACGGAATTGTAACTTCAGGCAAGATTCTAGGGTTACAGAGATTTGACACTATTGAAATATCATCATTCATGCCTAATACAAGTTGCTGAACCAATTGATCTATGTTTATTCTGCTCTTTGGCAGATTTCTTTTGATTTTGAATATAATATAGATCTCATTTGTTCATACTTTTCTGAATATTTGCTTAGTGACCTGAAACCTTCAACTTCAAGATAGATGCAGAGCAAAGGAAGGTTCTCTATCTGGTCCAGGTGGCAGTGCAATAAACCATGCCTCTTGGCACTCATGATTCAGGGCATTAAATGGTACTTGATATATCTCTGTCAGACTAGAGTGTTGTTTGCAATCTGTGCAAGCCTCTGTAGGAGATTCACAGAAACAGGCCCTTAGATCATCGCTCTTGGGCAAATAATTATACTCCTTTTGGAAAACAGCTCTTGACTTTCTACTGGGAACTGATATAAACTAAATACTTGGCTATGAGATATCTAGATATTCCCTTTATCACACAGGTTATCTTCATTAACTGGAAAGGGTTTACATGGACCAAGTGCTAAGCAAGTTGTAAAGGCAAAAATCAGAAGCATAAGCAGCTGACTTTTATCAGATTATCATCTCTCCCTCTCCCCTACTATCCTTCAGGGGAATTAATAACTATTACCTTGAATGAGTTGATAAAAACACACATGCATGGCTGTGCATGATGGCCAAATCCAGAGGGGGCACTTTTAAGAAAATTAATAAAACTCACAAGATCTTGAAGGGATCTGTGTTTACAAGAAACCCTTAAACTTTGCTAAGAAGAACATTTTCCAGCTCCATCCATGTGAACATGAAGGACGTAAAGTCTCCATCTTTCTTTATGGCTGCATAGTATTCCATGG
>NW_003852403.1:35796390-35867180 GCF_000181295.1 Otolemur garnettii
AAAAAAAAAAAAAAAGAAACCCTTAAATTACTCTTCATTAGTTTTACAGTAAAACTAATCCTCTTCTGTTAGCCAGAAGGATTGCTTTAGGGATATGCCCCCTAATAAGTGCAGGTGAGTGCTAATAAACAATGTGGAAGATCCTTCTAATAAGAGGAAATGTGACAAATATATCTTTTTGTTCATTTCTCTTGGATTAGATATGGCCTAGCATGAGACTATACATCAACTCATGGGCAAGACTGATGGTTTTGTCATATTGTCAGTAACAAAAGACTTCAGAATTGTTTTCAAGGTGCTTAGGGGGAAAGTAGGTAGGTAGATGCTCTGTGTCCCATGTGAATGCCTACCTGAAGGTGCTCACCATGAAGGAGGCACTCAGGTAACCAAAATTGCATTCTCTGCCTTTCTTCTGTAAACTCCTGGTGCTTGCCTAATGAGCTTGTGGATGAAGTAGTCATGGTGGCAGGGATGGTGGCTCTTCCTGGGCTCAACTACATGAATTTACTTTACAAAGACATACTTCCCTATTGCTTCTGCTGAGGGCTCAAATACAAACAATAAAGACTAATCTTAAATTTTCAATAATGTAATATACTCTGGGAGGGACAATGAGCTACATGGTGGCAGGTAGATTGTGCTGAGCAGAAAGAACTTAGCAAGGAGTAAATATTCATAAAGAAGGGGGGTTAAACATTAGAAATTAAGTTTGTAAAAGCAAAGGAAGTCACGAAAGTTTGTCAAACCTTGAAGAGAACAAGTCATAGAGAGAATATGAAAGAACAGGTAATATTGTATAATGGTTTATAGTAGTTCAACTGTATCATTAAACATACTCAGAAATCCAGAAGGAAGCTGAAATAAAAGAGTTAAAATCTTTGTCAATAGCTCCTCCCATATTTCCCATATTACACCAATTTTTGCCATAACTGTAGAGCCCACACATTATAACAATAGCATCATGGTAAGATTATCATGAGTAATTATATGTACAGACTTTTCTAACTAACAATGGTTCAACTTAATGATTTTTTTTTATGAGTGGTTTATAAGGATGTAGCCTCATCATAATTTGAGATCATCTGATTCATTATGGGGTTATAGTTTATACTGAATGTGTTTTGTCCCATCATAAAGTGAAAAATCCTAAATCAAACCATCATAAAAAAGGGACCATCTGCTATGCTACTAGTACTAAATACATTTGCATTTTCAACTTGGGATATTTTTTATTTATGATGGATTTATCAGTATGAAATCCCATGGTTAAGTCAAGGAGCATCTGTGTGTGTGTGTGTGTGTGTGTGTGTGTGTAAAGAGAGAGAATTTATATTTTGAGAATCACCATTCAATGAGCACAGTAGTTGGAACAAAGCTATACACAATTTAGTTAGTTCCATTTTAGGGAAAATGCAGGGAGTATTTTGGGGTGCAGGTGCTTCAGACAAAGAGCAATATAAAGGGCAAAAATATCACCCACATGAAAGGCTTGATTTGATTAGGGTTCCTGAGATGTCACCTAGAATTGATAACCCAGAGCATTTCCTGTTGTCTCTGGTCGCATTGATATAAATAAAAATGAATAAAGATATATATTGACATTGTCTTACCCTTACATGTCAGCATTCCTACCCATGTGGAAAAACGTGAACAGAAAGAAGGTGTCATCTCACAATACCATGTTGTGTGTAAACTGCCTGGGTTTGGGGGCAAACCATGTTGCATTAGATTGCTTTCCTGATCTCTATGCAACACTTGCCATTTTAAGAACAGACACATGGCTTGGGATCAGCCAATAGGGTGTGAGGGGAGTGGAGGATTGGATTGTTCTTATCAAAGGAGAGAACATACTGGGTCAGAACATACTGACCCCAGGATTTGGAAGGCAAAGAGTAAAGTGACTAGGATAAGAGGGGAGCATAGAGGTAAAGATGATGGACAATGGCTTAGCTAAAGACACCCCACAAAGTGTGGCCCTAAATTCACTAAATGCTGAGCATGACTCAATTTCTAGGAAATTGTGAATGGTATAAAGTTTGATGCAGACAGATTGATTTAAACCACAAAAACATAAAGTAGAAATTGTAGAATAGGCTCTGTGCTGTTACAAGAACTAAAACTGAGGTTTTGTCAAGATACAATCCATGCAAACCAGTGCTCAGCACCTCACCTCTGTTTAGAGGGGCAGGCTCAGAGGACCTGAGGTGTTTCAACCCTTTCCCCATGACCATGTTCCCAGGACAGCCTTGATGCCTACCCAGGACTAAGGAGGAGGAGTAGAACTTAAAGCTTCTGATATATAGTTTCCATATAGCGTATTTTTCTCAAGAAAAAGAAAAAATCAGCCCCCTCTTTCTCAGCTCCCAGTCTGTGTATCAGACCGCGACCATCCAGGTCCTTTGGTTCTTGCTGCATCCCTATGGGTCTTCAGTAAATACGCCTTGCTTCTCTTTTGTTGTGAGTGATGAGGCACATTAGTGATCTATTGCCAATTCAATATCTATTGCTATGTAATGAATTATTCCAAAGCTTAGTGGCTTAACAATAGCACACATATATCATCTCACGGGTTCTGTGGGCCAGGAGTGCAGGCATGGCTTAGATGGATCTTCTGCTTCAGGTCTTCACAAGACTGTAATGAAGGTGTTATTTGGGGCTAAGGTCTTTCTGAGGCTTGATGGGAGAAGGATCCACTTCCAAGCTCATATTCCTGTGTGTAGGAGTTAGTTTCTTGTGGGCTATCAGACTGAAGCTCTTAGTTCTCTGATGGCTGTTGGCCACAGGTCACTCTCAGTTTCTTCCATGTGGGCCTCTCCTCGGGCAGTTCACAATGTAGGGGCTGCTTCATTAAAGCCAGCAAGAGAAAAATTCCATGGAAAGTGTCTCCTAGACAGAAGATAGAAGATGCAAACCACTGCTCACCACCTCACCCCTGTTTAGACGGGTGAGATAGAAGAGATAGAAGATACAATCTCACATGACATTGTCATGGAAGTGACAAGCCATCATTTATTCAGCCAGAAGCAAGTCAAAGAACTGGCCCATACTCCAAGAGAAAGGATGTACTAGGAAGCAGGGACAGTTGGGAGACATTTTAGAGTCTATTTGCCACAGAGAGATTGGTTAGGAATGACATAGTTACATCATGAGAACGGAGAAGAGACTGGGAAGAAGGGAGGTGTTTAGAAAGAAAGACACTAGCTTTGGTACCTTGGAGGAAAAGGGGCTGAATGAACAATGTGAGTCTTTCTTTGGGACTGTAATTTTACATTTTTCCCCCCCAAAATAATATTTTGGTTGTTCCTGTACACATTGTAATACAAATCTTCTGGTATTAACATTTCAAACTGTTTGCCAATTTTATTAAAAGCATGCCTAAGGGATGTTTTCTGCTTAACTCCTTACATCTTGAAGACCAGCACATGATATATTAGAATACTTACAAAATGGTCATCCTCTCTTTTATCTTTTTCATTATTTACCAGAAATGACCTTGTCTGTGACTTACCAATTCAGAGTTTTCTTTTTTGAATGTTGTGGCTGCTTAACTTATCTTTCCAGAGACTTTCTTTTTTTCAAATGCCAGAGCCTGCATTGTAATTAAATACTTACCTGTCTTCTCAGATGGAATGTTTTTCTTTTGCATTTGGAGAAAATGTTAATTAACACATTAGGAATGTATTTGGTACATTTGGTTGCAAATGCAAACAGTCTAATCTTCTACTCATTAGAGTCCTTTGTCTGAATCATTCAAGTGAGTAACAGGTTGCACTGAGACATTGCCAAAATGATTCAGTTATCCTAAAACTACTCATTTTGTTTTTCTGGGAAGAGTTATGTATTATGAATTACTCAAATTGCATTTTCCTTTTATAACCATGGTAACTGCTATGACAGCACTTGAAAGGATGGCCATGTTAATTACTTCACTAAATAAAAGATGCTGGCCAAATTTTCTGTACTGAACTTAGCAGATAGTGTTAACAGCATCCATAGGAACTAAACAACATTGAAGATTTTGTGCTTTGTGGCTTTGTACTGATGTTGGAGGAACAGCAATGAAGTGCTTTGAGATAACTGGGCTCAGTCTTTCCTTTTGGGCCCCATTGCCTTACCCCTTATCATTAGTGTTTACCCTTTGATAAAGGAGTTTATCCTTTGCTCCTGGAGGTCATAAAGGGAAGGTCATTCATCAATTGCCTACTATGGGTACTAAGTACTTTCTTTCTGATCTGATTTAATTCTCCCAACAGTTCTATGGGGTAAGTACTGCTGTTTTTTCTCTTGACAAATGAGAAATTGAGTTTATCCAGCCATTCATCTAATAAATAGGTATTGATTTTTTTTTTAAGCAACATGGACCACGCCTTACAATTAGCATTGATATAGCTGAGATTTAAAACAGATTCCATCTGATTCTGGAACCCATGCTTTTTATGCTGCATGATTTTGTCTCATCTGTCTTCCCCACTCCAAGGTCTTGTCTGACTATAGCAAGGAATGTTATGTGAGAGTGTATGTGAGAGACACCCAGCCAGAAAGAGACACACAGTCAGTGTGTGTGTGCTGGGTGGGTGGGGCTTATCTTTCCATAGCCACTTTCAGAAAGGGGTGTTAGAATCTACTCCACAAGGAAGCAGAATATATGATCTAATGTCATTTACTGTGGGGAATTTATTTACCTAAAAAAAAATCCCTTTCTCTACCTTTTACAAAGGGCAAAGTCTTCTCAAACGTAATGACAGCCAATGGTTAAAATGCAAACAGAAATGCAACTCAAGGAGTTCGTTTCACATATAAAAATGACACAGAAGCTCTTTTCTTCCTTGAGATCCAAGTTCCTATGGTAGTGAGATCACAGAGGTTAAAGGTTAGGATCACAAGGAAAGGCTGAGCATCAGATTCTATCTGCTTGTTCCAAAATAATGCCTAGGGAACAGGAGGGAAGGTATTGCTGTAATATTTCCCTTGATCATGTCACAACAGACAAGGTGTTAGGTGTGAGAATTCTGTGGTGAGTGAAAGCAAGCACAACTTTTACCATTCTAGATCTGACAATCTAGTGATAGATTAAATAATAAAGTGATCCCACAAGTAAATGTAAAATTGTAATCTAGTGATAGATTAAATAATAAAGTGATCCCATAAGTAAATGTAAAATTGCAACTGTTGTAAGGACTATGAAAAAAATACATTGTGCTATGACAATAAACAATACTGGGACTGTCATTGTCAGAGAGTCCAGGAGGCTCCCTTCTAAAGTGGACTGTGAATTGAGATTTAAACCTATCACCTTTCTTAATCCAGCTTCTCTATGTGCATTTTCTGTCTCTATAAATGGCTTCACAATCTATCCGTCATTTGATGAAATGAGAAATATGAAAATCATCTTTGACATCTCTTTCTCCTTTATCCCCTATTCAATCATCAGATCCTGTCACTTGATGCCCAAGAATTATTTCCTCTTGTTCACCTAGAAAACCCTTGTCCTTGTCACTAACCAACATCTTTATCAGGACTAAATCATCAGCCTCCCAGTTAGATTTTTCTGTCTCAGGTCTTGCTCCCCTTTTTCATAACTAATACCAATTCTTTTCCATAATGCAGTAAAAGTGGTCTATCAAAAATACAAATATAATGGAGTCACACTCCTATGTCAAATCTTTTGGGAATTCCCATTGTCCTTAGGATGAAATACAAATACCTTAACACTGCTTCTAAGATCCTTTATGATCTGCCACCTGTTCATATCTGTAGCACCTTCTCTTTCTACTTACACAATAACCTCTGGTCATCTTTAATTTCTCTCAGTTGCTGAAATGAATTTTGTTCTCTCTTTCTTCCATCCTATGCATTTATTTGGAACACTCTTCCTCCTTCCTTCTCTCCGTCTCTCCTATCAGGGATATCTTCTACTAATCCTCCAGGTCTCAGTTTTCCGATGTCTCTTTCTTTGTGTAAATCTGAGGTCCTAAAAGTGGATTGGGCTCAGAATTGCAAGTTTTAGTTTGGATTAATCCCTTCTTAGATTGGGACTTCTCTGAGGGCAGCAGCCCAATCTTTTGTTGTTTACCATTGTAGCCTCAATATTTGATCAGTTGCAAGCTCACTGTGGTTCCTCACTAAATATTTGATGGAAGAAAAGAAGTAAAAGAGGAAGGAACAAAGAAAGGAAGGAAGAAAGGAAAGAAGGGAAGATGAGGAGAAGAGAAGAGATCCAGGAAGAAGAGAAGAGAGGGAAGGAGAAAGGGAAGATAGAAGGAGGGAAGAAAGAGGGAATTCTTGGGTATGCATAATTGTTCTTTCTTTATTTAAATGGCTTTAAAATGGCATGCAGAACCTTGTTTATCTGCCTAGAGTGGCACAATACAATAAAACTTTGTGTAACCATAAAAATGTTCTGCATTTGTTCTAATCAATATGGTAGTCACTGGCTGCATGGGGCTATTGAGTATTTGCAATATGACCAGTATGGCTGAGGAATAGAACTTTTGATATAATTTTATTTTAAAATGTAAATAGTCTACTTGATTAGCTGCTATATGGAACATCACAGGCCTGGAGGAGCTCCCAGCAGGACCAACCTCCCTATCATCATTTCTGTTCTTCTGCTGTTTGGATACTATGTTTTTCATTGCAGTTTTCCTGGTGTATTTAGGAATTCCTTAAACTTCTTTGCTAAGCTGGGCAGCAAAAGTCAAATAAATGCAGCACATAGAATGCCATTTATGCTTCATTTTCAACAGCCTTAATGAGAGCCACATCAGTGTTGCAAATACTGGTGAGTAATTTCTATCTATATCATCAGAGCTGTATTTTTCCCAAACACTCTCATAATGGTAAAATGGTGAAATAAGCAAATAGCCTCTCAGACGCTTATGCTGAATGCTCCAAAATCAACTAAAAAAAGCAACAAGGTTTAATTTGAACATTGCTTTTCATTCCTTTGGTATACAAAGAAAACAACGGGCTGCAGAATAGCAGGAGGCAGGCGGGGGAAGAGGCAGAAAGAAAAGCACAAGAAAAAAATGACTATGTAATCTTTGCCTCTTCAGACAACGCTTGGTTACAATCAGTCACACTACCATCATCACTATTTGGGAGCCGGCAGGACAGAGAGGGACAAGAGGTAGACTGGGGGTCAGAAGTCTTCTTTTGCACTACACAGACGTCCTGGGAAAGTTATATTTTCCTTCTGTATAGAGAAATGCAGCTACTCTCCTTATCTGGTTAGGTTTTTGCAAATTTCTGATGAAGCAATATGTACCAAGGGGACATTTGCTGTAATTTATCATTACTGTTAAACACAAGGAGATGATCTTCAAATACCACCACTCTCTGACTCTCAGTAAAAACTCTAGGACAAAAACATATATATAATGTATAACATTATATATATATATATACATATATATATATTACTGTTTATAAACATTTGGAATTTTATTTTAAAAAAACAAAAAACATCACAACCATGAACATTGTTACAGTTAGAGGCCCTCTTGGTTCTCCACAATGATATTGAGTATCCTCACAAGAGGTTCCCACTGTTAAGTTTTAGTTGAACAACCATCTTTAAAAGGAAAAAAAAAAAACAAAAAACTCGACCCACTACCATTTAACTTGTTTGAATGTTTTTTCACAAATGGTGAAAAATACTAAAGTACAGACAAGGAATAGTCATAATGTTGTGGCCAACATTATAAATATGGAATTATAAATTTAAAACATTTTCTGGTTTAAAAAAATAAATCTGGTAGTCAGTGCAGCTCTGTGGGATCTCTGCATCTAGTCAGGCCGGTCTCTGTGCTCCTGATGGTGCTCGCCTTTATCCATTTTTCCAGGTCCTCCACACCTGCCTCTTCTTCCTCCCATCTGTTCCATCAAAGGTCCAGGGGGGCCTCAAGGGCCACCTTGTCTTACTGCACCAAAACCACCTCAGTCCACACCCCAGCCATACTAACTCATCTACCTCCATTCAGCCCATTTAACTTGTCCTAAAAAAAAATTTTTTAAATCAGTATTTATTGCAGAAAAGTAGCTATTTCCACACTTGTCCTGGAATTAAGCCATAGAGCTTCATACCGGAGGCCAGATTATGTGTTGGCTGGGTTGGTGTGACGGGGAGAAGTGTTGGCAGGAGAGCACTGGAATTCAAGATAGGGTAATGTCTGCAAAGGTATATTTTTGGATCTCTCTTATCTCATATTTCTCCTGTATGTATCTCCTTCAATTTCCATATCGTGCTAACTTCCCTCTCTGAGCAAGTACTATTACTCTGAAATGTTACAGTCCAATTCTTACACCAAGGGATCTCTTGAGCCTTGAGAGAGGTCATTCATTCAAGACATTCAAGTCAATTTCCAAAACATGTATAGCACTACATTAGGTGCCTCCTAAAAGGGAAGGAAAAGCCCTCAAGATGTCTACAATTTGAAGATGGAACTCATATGCCCATATATGACAAATGAGATAGCACAGCAGTGCATAGTAGGGAAAAACAGGCTGCTCTTGTAATTTAAAACGTCCAACTTTCTAACAGCCTCCCAGAGTATTATAACCAAAGCCACCCATGTCTGATGGCATTCCTACTTCAAAGAGAAAGAATATTGACATTTGGGGTGGTGCCTGTGGCTCAAAGAAGTAGAGCGCCAGCCCCATATACTGGAGGTGGTGGGTTCAAACCTGGCTCTAGCCAAAAACTGCAAAAACAACAACAACAACAAAAACATTCTGTGGCATGAAAATTCCAATTTCAAATTTTATTTTCAGCATAGACAAAACCACTGGAAAATAACAGGCTACAAACTAATTATACATAGAGGATTTCATTAGCTTAAATCAGACTAAGTGACTGCTATATTAACATGTTTTTACATTGACTTTAATAAGGTTTAATTACTCATGTTATATTCTGTGTGGGAAGATTACAACTCTTTTCTGATATACTCCCCTTATAAGATTGTTTCATTAAATAGGTTATTAAAACATCTGTACACAAATTATCACCCAAATGAAATATTACCAGTTTTCATAGGTTTGTACTGAAATATTCCCACCCACCTAATCAATTATGACGCACATATACATACACAGTTGATTCCTTTGTCTGTCTATCCATTCATTCATTTACCCATCCACCTATCCATCCATTTCATAGCAGATGAAGGTTAATATGAAGAAAGAACAAGATGTTTAAAACTAGACAGACCTGGGCTTGAATTCAGACTGTACTATTCAATAATAATTATGTCTCTGGGCCCTAGTTTCTCATTATCAGATGAATGCATACTGTATCTAACCAATAAGATATTTTAACATTGTAGAGTATAATTGTTATAGGGATATTTCTTAAATATTAATTTATAATCACCTACTCTTGGTTGAGGTGAGGAAAGGTAAAACTGTTATTAACCTATTGAAAAGGACCTTCTACTAAACAGTAATCACATATTCTCTGTCAAAAGAAGAGACACACAAGCCATGTTAATTGTCACATCTCAGAGAACAAGTGTTTTGGTTTATCACATATGGTGGATAAGAGATAATTTTATATTTTTAAAGAAAAATATTTATTCGGAAGTGTCAAATTATTATTTATGTTTACTGACAATTATGTCAGATAATTACATATAATACTGTAGCATTTAAGAACTTTGAGCTTATAATTTTTTTGAGTATTTTTTAATTTTTTCAAATTAATATGAGGGTACAGTTTTTAGGTTACATTGTTTTCACTTCCAGGGTAAACTTTCATTTGTAGAAAAGCCCCTCCCCAAGGGGCGTGTCATCCACCCTCACAATGTGCACATTAGGTGAGATCCTACCTCGTGCCCTCCCTCCTTCTGCCAAAGGTCCTCCCCCACTGCTTCCCTCTACCTTCGAACTGAACTATATTAGTATTTTATTGTTCTTATGAGCATGTAATTGTTTATATATTGATTTCATATTAGTATGGAATACATTAGATATTTATTTTTTCATTCTTGTGATACTTCACTAAGAAGAATGTATTTCAACTCCATTCAGCTAAGTATAAGATAAGAGATAATTTTAGACTGGTCAGAATAATAATTCTAGTTAGTCTGATTTCTAGTACATCAGATCATGCTTGCTAAGTAAATTAAAGCAGTTGAAAACTAAGTCCTTATTTTTAAAATAATAATTTTGGGAATATCATTGAAAACTAGACTTACTATGAAGAGCAGAAGTTGGAAGTGGCAGAACAGCCAGAATTTGGAACTGTCTCAGTATATATCTGCTTGTTCATCTGATACTTTTTGAGTCAACTTGACTTATAAGAGTTCTTCTTTGAAAAAAAGCAAAGTAATGAAAAGAGGACGGTTCAGCAGCAACCAGGTTTTAATGTAGGAGGAGTCATTGGTATTTGCCGTATGGTCATCTCTGTCTATCCTAAGAAAATCTAAAAGCAATTTTTGCCATTTCTACCTTTCCTTTTGTATACAGAATCCAAATAAACATATCTTTGCCTAGAGTTAATGCAAACTTAACTCAGTCAAAATGTGTGATGGACTAGGGAGATTAAAACTGGCATACACAATTGGCTCAGCTTGAAGTCAGGAGCCATTTTTGAAAAAAGGAAAAAAGCAAAGTGCCTTGAAGAATGCCTGGTGCATAACAAGAACAGAAAAGATAATTCATTGTATTCCCCAGCCATTAACCGAGCCCCTACTTTGTGCTATGTGCCATCCATCCCTCAACAAATTAAACTAAGTAATTACGCTGAAAGGCCTTAAATTTTGAACTAGAATAGATCACCAAAAGATAAAAATGTTGTGTATACGTATGATGATAAAGGCACAGAACACTGAGGCCTCAATTAGAAGGAAGGAGTCCACTCAGCAGACAGGAGAAGGAAAGGTTTATTTGAGAGAGCTTGCTGTCCTCAGATGATGAGGGGTTTATGAGACTTCAGCCTATTCCAGCCACCAATCCTTGGCTCTGAAACACTGTCTAGGTTCAAAATATCTCCTTATCAGTACAAGGTCTATCCTTATTAGTATAGCAGAGTTTGGCATTAAAACGATAAGACAAATCCTATTTTTGCTACTCTCCTAGCTGCTCTCATTCATTCATTCATTCATTTACTTATTCTTTCATCTCTTCACCCAGTGTTTACAACTTAATTGCACTCTTTCCATTGACTTCAAACCCACAGATTCAACCAACTGGATGGAAAAAAATCGGGGGAAGGGGAGGATAGGTGACTCTGTACTTAACATGTACAGACCTTGTTTTCTTTCTATTATTTCCTAAAAAATACAGCATAACAAGTATTTATATAGAATTTACATTGTATAAGGTATTATAAGTAATCTAGAGATAATTTAAAGTATACAGGAGGATGTTTGTAGGTTATGCTTGTAGGTAGGTATGCTTGTGAATACCATACCATTTTATATGAGAGACAGGAGCTTCTGTGGGAATTAGGGGGAAAAAAGGTCCTGGGAGATTATATGTACAATGTGCTAGTTACTCCATAACAGAATCAATATTAAACAGTTATTTATTCTATTTTTGTGGAGTTTGTAATAAGTAATAATAAGTAAATAAATAATTTAACAACTGGAAAAAATTAACAACAAAATCCCACAAGCATGTTTTTGCACGTATAAAACAGTCTATGGAGGAAGAGAAAAGAAGAACAGTGAGAGATAATGGGGTGAGCCAGTTTAGACATTAGGGTCTGCCTATCCACAAGCTCATGTTTTCATTGAGATGGGGAAGAGGAGAAAGAATGAGAAGTGGGAAGAGACGGGCAGAAATGGCAGGGTGAGTCTTCCAGTGGGAAGGAGAGGAAGGGAGTGTCAAAGCCTCCAGGTAGGAACAAACCTTGGCAAGGTCAAGGTAATGGGAATGCAACTGCAGTCTGATAAGGAGGAGCAGACGCAAAGTTCTCACTTAAAAGTCATTGTCATTCATTTCAAAACGTTCTTTCTTCAGCTCAAGTGAGAGTAGCGCAGAGTTGCTCACATAATATGAACAGGATAAAGTGATACCGGCCCCATAGACAACTAAGGAACAAGGCAAACCCAGAAAAAAGTGGACTGTCTCCACCAGCCCATTGGCTTTTGGGGGCTTCTGGCTCTGCTGGGAGTTCTTGAGGCTACCTGGAAGGAGGCGATCTCAATTCAGTACGGAAATACTGCCCTTGTTCTGGAGGAAATATCAAAAAACACCCCCACTTCTCACCTGTTAGACAAGTGAAGCGCATTGGGCGCTGTCCATGGTGCCTACTTCTTTGGATGAGGCATGAGCCCTACCATGGAGCTACTCTGCTTGGAGCCTGCTGAGGGTTTGCTGAAGTTCTTTTTATGGCTTCAAGACATTAGATGAGCTGCCTCTTCTCTCTTATCTCCAACTACTTTCCCTCACTCACTTCCACCACTCCAGCTGTACCATATCCTGAGCTTACCAGGTAAGTGGTGCCTCAAAGCCTTTGCGATTCTGCTTGAAATGCTTTTTGCCCAAATGATGTAGTGGCTCAACCCTTACTTCCCTCAAATCCTTTCCACATCTGTGAGTACTTCATTTTCCATCCCATTTGAAATCGCACTCAGACTTCACCATCTGTATACCTGGTTTATTTTTCTACGTAGCATATCCTCCTCTAAAGAGCTGTAAAATATCCCTGAGCTCCAGGAACACAGGGATTTTTGTCTGCTTTGTTCACTGCTGTGTCTCTAGCTCCTACAATAGTACCATACTAAGCATTCAGAGTTATTTACTGAAAGAATCTCATTTATTCCTTACAAGCAGCATGCAATGACTAGTGAAAAGTGATTGTGAATTAGCTTTCATAAAGTCACAAAAATCATTTCATGACAAATTAAAATCTAGTATTGATGAACACAGTTAAATGCCCACAAAATAAGCTCAATTGTATTAATGAGTTTTGACAATCTTCTAATCTCATGATGCAAAAATCAATAATATAATTTATTATAGCTACTAATTTTCTTGGCTATTAATCATAAATTATTTTCATTGTGACAATGTTATATCCATTAATTGCATTAGAATTTAAAGTTTGAAAATATAGTATTAAAGTTAAAAGTTATGGATAAGTTTTTGATTTTATTCTTAAAAATCAATAACTTCTGTTTGGGGGGTTATGATACAAACTGTACATGTAAATGAATTATATATTCAAAGTATAAAAAGAAATTGGTCTCTCTCTGTTTCATTTTGCTACTATTTTAAATTTTAAATGCAAGACTAATTTGTAAACAAAGAAAATTTTATTCTCTGTTTTTGTGCTGTGAGAGGTAAAATGCAAAATAGAGCAAAATTGAAAGAAATACAACTAGCCAGACAGATATATCTCCTTGGTAACCTTATGATATTTAAACTTCCTATTTTTGATATTTATTTGGACTTGTCTTCAGCCAGAAGGCCCTCATTCCATGGAATACCTAAGGAGACTACACACTAAAATGTCCCTGTAAGGAATTTTTAATTAGCTATTTGTCTTTGATTATAAGAGGTACTACTTCTATTCTCTTGATAAACTCTATAGACTCTATTCTCCACAAGAATACCATGCTTTACTGGGACAAAACCCCTCAGTTGCTGTATTCCTTTCACTTGAGTTATATGAAGTTGACTCTAAGAAGTTCTCTTCCAGACCATAACTGGAATACTCTGGGCAAGTTGGCTAATGCAGGTGTGAGGAGGTAGGATCTTGAGTCTATAGAGTAAAATATAGAGTGGCAGTGGAAACAAAGGAAGTTCAGTGTAGGGAAAGAGGCCATGTGCCTTTGCCCTTGATGTCTTTCTTAGGCATTCTGGTGTCTAGAATCCTGTGGGTATAGGACTTTGGGGGGTCTATCCTCAGCTGGTGACATTCTCTTGCTTATGAAAAGATTCCTGGTCAGACACTGTGTCTCATGCCTGTAATCCCAGCACTCTGGAAGGCCAAGGTGGGTGGATGGCTTGAGCTCACAAGTTCGAGACCAGCCTGAGCCAGAGCAAGACTCTGTCTCTAAAAACAAGAAATAGCCAGGCATTGAGATACTTGGGAGGCTCAGGCAAGAGAATCACTTGAGAAAAAAAAAAAAATAGAGAGAATCACTTGAGCCCAAGAGTTTGAGGTTGCGGTCATGCCATGGTACTCTAGAAAGGGTGACAAAGTGAGACTCCTCAAAAAAAAAAAAAAAAATTCCTGGTAAATAAAATTTAGGCTTCAATTAAATGAATGGAATGCAGGGATTAGACATCACTCAATGGTTCCAAATCTGAGAAATCACCTTTCAGAACTATAGCATTGCAAAATGATAAAAATTAATCTGGAAAATTCTAATGCTAACATCACTTCATAACCTCATAACCTGATCAAAACCCCTAACAATGTGATGTTTTTGTGTGTATGACAAAATCTTTCTCAGTGATGCAAATATTTTTGTACCAACAAAGGTACATTCCCTTTCTAGCAAATGTTGGCATTTTAAACTGAAAAGTAAATAATGAGGCTTTCTGAGAATTAGCATTTTACAACTAGGTTTTTCTAAAGGCTTTTCATAAACAGCTTCTCACAGAGGTTAAATATTACAACATGTTTTTAAAAATAAAATAGTACAGTTCAATAGTTTATTAAATGATTTTCCTTCAGTGCCATATTAAAAATACATTTAAAATACAATTTATAATCTTTCATAAATGATGTGGGCTTTAACACGTACCAGAAAAAGTTCATTTTGTACAAAGTGGCCTATCTGCTAATTTTAACGTCCTATATAAAGTAGTAGCTTCCACATAGATATGAGAAGTAGCTTTCTCATCACTGTCCTCCACTCCTCCTCTTCCTCCTATGGAGGTGAAGGCTGCACTTTGGCGTGCAGGGATCCAAGACAGTCCTAGCAAAGCTGTCCCATGTCTGTTTTGGGGCAATCACATAAAATCTCTGGGAGACTTAGTTTCCTCACTTACAAAGTGACAAAGAACACATACCTGCTTCACAGCCCACTCCACCAACTTCTAATTGGACAGTATTGGAGTTGCTTGGGAGAGAAGCCTTAACGGGAATAAAAGGCACTAAATGTTTCACCCTCCCATTTCAAAGGCACAACCACTGAGATTGTACCTGCTGTGCCACCACAGAGTTGGCCAAAGGGTTTATTTCAGAAAAACCAGTTTTGAAATTCACACCTGATCGGTCTATATAAAGAAGCCTAAGGGTAAGAGTTGTCCTCAAGCGGAGATCATGAAGTTATAATTATTTGTTATGGGCTGTTATGTGCCACCTCCTCACCTCCTGCAAAATCCAGATTTTGACATTCTAATCCCCAATACCTCAGACTGTAACTGCATATGGAGATAGGGTCTTTAAAGAGGTAATTAAGCTAAAATGGGGTCATTAGAGTGGGACCTAATTCAACAGGACTGGTGTCCTTATGAGAAGAGGCAATTTGACACAAACAGGTACAAAGGGAAGACCACGTGAAGACCAAGGAAAAAGACAGTCATCTACAAGCCAAAGAGAGAGGCCTCAAAAGAAGCCAAAGTTGTTAACACCTTGATCTTGGATATTTAGCTTTCAAGACTGTGAGGAAATAAGTTTCTATTGTTTAAGACACCCAATCCATGGTACTTCATTAGGTAGCCTAACTAATACCTTCATCTTTCTCTCCCCAGGGGAGACAGGGATGCATTGGACCTTCTACTCCTTTTTTTCCTAAGAGTATTCCAAAATCTTTCTCCCAATAAGCAGGTCAGGGGTCACTGGCTAAAGGCTGGTGAGGCACTCAACCTGCATAGCACCTAATTATAGTATGACACTGCCAGGGTAATTAAGTAGCACGAGACAGAGGGCAAAGCTGAAATGGACCCCCACGGGCAGCCTGCATTCCCACGGGCAAAGCTGAAATGGACCCCCACGGGCAGCTTGCATTGCCACTACTTGGTGTGAAGAGGACACTTAAGTCTGCTGTGGATGGGAGCATGAACTTGGAACTGCCTCTCCTGTGTTAAAGGGGACAGTGAACCGGGAACTCCCACCATGCTGGCAATCAGAGAGAGAAAGTCTGTTTCCTCCTTCCATCCTCCCGGAGGCTGTGTGGAGAGGTAAAAAAGGATCTTTTTTTGATCAGAATGTAAAGTTTAAAGCAGACATATATTTTCTGCACACAAAGGGTGTGCAGTCTTGAGACTCCAGCAAGTTGCATGCTGTGTGTACTTGATGTGAAACTCCGCAGCCAAAACCACTCCATGAAAATGAAACATAACAGAGTTGTTTGGCAGATATCTCGCTTAGACCTAGTAAATTCTCTTTCATCCTCAGCGTGTTTTTTCTAAATTTTATAGTTCACCTCACCCTTCTAATTCCATTTCTCTTCTGCAAAGGACCAGCAATATGATCCTGAGCAAGTCTCTTTTTACCTCAGTGCTCTCTGGTACTGCTGCATCTGCAAAATGGGAATAATAATACCAACTTGCAGGGTGGGTATTAAGAACAAATGATAGAGGGCACGTAATCTCAGCTCTGGTATATAGTGCACATTCGATCAATGGTAGTTCCTGTTATTATCATTGGTAATCATGTGAGCAAACCCTATATTCTAAAAACACGGATCCATCAATGTTATCCAAACATGGGCACTCATGTTCCCACATAAACTACCCACTCAGAAAATACTGGCACCCAGAACACATACGCCGAGGTCTATGTTGATGGTCACCTCCTCTGTGAAATCTTTGTTAACTCTTACTTCATCTTCTTTCCCTCACTGCAGAACCACCTCCTAGAAAAACGTTTAGCATATTAAAGGCTCACAATGAGGCTTTAGGGGCTAGAGATATAGTTTACTTAGCTTGTGACTACTAGGAACTAAGTCCTCAATGCTTGTTACTTTGAATTAGACTGATGGCCACTCTGTTCTCACCTGCAAATGAAGAGAGTAGACTGGGTGCTCAGAATTCTCTGGAGAATTTCTCAACATGCATGTTTCTGGCCTCCACTCTCAGAGAGTCTGAATCAGCCAGTTAAGATCCAGTCCAGGACTTTCTCACAATGACATGCTCCTCCCTGAGCTGATTACTACATAAGTGATCCATCCATGGGCCCCTCTGGCTTGGGGATTCCATGATTACAAAGTGAGGTCACTCACATTTGAGCACATTCTTCACTCATTTTCCACTCATTTCTCCTTATGAGGGAAAGGAAAAAAGGCTTTACTCCTTTGTTTCCAAATAGCAACCAATTTTTCCAAGAATCAAGAGCATAGGAGTATTTTAGCATCCAAATTAGTTCAGTATTGAAGAATTTCAGAAAATTGTTTCAGGGCCCACAAACTAGTCTATTTTTACACACAGGCCTTAAAATGGTCTGTTATGTTAATCCCAGTTCAAACAGTCTTTTAAGAAGCTTCAGGATGTGTTTTCTAGCTTCAAAGACCCTTGGGTAGGATGCTGAGGGACTCACACAGCAGATCTCTGGCCTATAAATCTTGGGCATAAAATCTGGTCTCTCTCTCTCTTTCTTTTTTTTTTTTTTTTTATAATAGTACCCTCCTGCTCCCAACCCAAGTATCAATATTAAAAGCTCTACACTATTCTATGAAAAATAGTTGCTTTAAGTGATACAATATCTTCTGCCAAGGACATATATTAGGATAGTTTCAGGTTTTAAAATAGAGATTACACAGCCATTTCACATTTTCTTAACTATCCTAGCATCCTCTTACCCGCTCAGTCTGTACAGCTGGAGGGAAAAAAATAAGATCCTTTTCCAAAGGATCTTAGACCTGTGTTCAGATGAGAGCAAGGGAAAAAGAAAATGAGACAGGCGTCTGGCATCTGGGAAGCTCTGTTTTGTCCTTGGCACCTTCTCCCAATAAGGGAAGATTGTTCATATTTCCTTTCCCTGCTGAAAAATGTAAAAGGAAAGAAATTGGGCACACTTCCAATCCTCAATTGAATTGCTAGCATACTCTAATTAATTATTCCAGAGAATCTTGGTTGAAAATCCAACATAAATATGCAACTTTAGTAAGTATAACTAGAAAAAATAATCAATTTAATATAAATGCAATAGCCTTTGTTAAGCATGCGCCATCCTACTGTAAACAGTAAATATATGTTTGCCTTAAAAATCTGTAAATTACCTTTTCTCCTCCATAAATATTGACGTATGTTCTCTGCTCTGGCCCGAGTATACTCAGGACTATTCACCACCAACCTTGGATTGTCTAAGAGATAGGCCATGGAGAATCCTAAAACAAATTCAAATTACATTTGTCCTTAAACATGCATTTCCCCCAAATTTCCTCTACCTTGGTTAGCTGGAAAGGTCCACGATACAGTCTCAGTCTCTATATGGCACATGTAGTACTGTTTCTCTTCTCTGTAGCAATAGTGAGCAGATTTTACTAGTTTTTCTTTTTTAATTTTGAAACATATCATATATGGGCATTAGCATATATTATATAACATATATGTATAGTTTACATAAAAATAAAGAACTAATCACTAGTTTATGCTCTACTCAGATTAAAAATGAGAACATCAATGGTACTTTGGAAGCACCTCTCTGACTGTGCTACATGTCACAGTTCTTGGAACAATACCCTGTACTAATTTTTGTGTCAATCAGTTCTTCCTTCCCTTCATCATTTTATTCCCTACAGGTAGATCCTTAATATAGTCTAATTATGTGTCTCCCCCCAAAAAATCATATGTTGAAACTTAACCTCCAATGCAAAAGTATTAAGAGGCAAAGCCTTTAAAAAGTGATTAGGTGATGAGAAAGGGCTCTCCTCTCATGAATGGAATGAATGTCTTTCCAAAAGCAGCCCAAGGAAGCTCGCAGCCCCTTCTGCCATGTGAAAGAAAAGCTAGAAAGCACCATCTAGGAAGCAGAGCGAGCTCTTACCAGGCACTGAATTTGATGGTACCCTGATCTTGGACTTCCTTCCTCCAGAACTATGAGGAATAAATTCTGTTATTTGTAAATTACCCAACCTAAGGTATTTTGTTGTAGCAGCAGGAAAAAAATCCCTAAAAAACCAAATTTTGTGTTGCCTATTGTTGATCTTTACACAAGTGAAAATATCATACATTTTCGTTTGAGACTTGCTTCACTTGCTCAATATAAAGTTTATGAAATTCTCTCAGTTGCTGCATGAAGCTGTAACTCATATCTATATATCATTGCATAATATTCTGTCCTATAAATTACCTATGATTTATGTATCAATAGGTGAACATTTAGGCTGTGCCCAGCTTGGGATGGAGCTTGGGGAAATGACCCTACCCTGCCATCTCTTCCTTTCTCTTGTAGATGCTGTCTAGAGGGCACATGCTTAGATCAGCTCTAGACATACAATGACATGAGGAAGGCATCGTTAGAGGTAACATATCTGCAAGAGACAAAGAGAATCCAGTGATATTACTGAGCAGCTGAACTATCCAGGGAAACGCTAACTTCCCAATGTTTTGTTATATAAGATTAATAAATCCCATTTTTAAGACACCTTTATGCAACTATTCTTATTCTTGTAGCCTAAAACACACCTTCTCAGAGACAGGTCTAAGATGCCTAAATAACACTGCTCAGAAGACATGGATAGTTCTGGGCCCAAGTCATAGTTGAAGAAAGATTGCTTCTCAAAGAGGTAGATGATTTGTTAATCTGTTGTTTTCTGGCACTGATTTTAAGCAAATTGCTGAAATAGATAAATTATCCATACCATGTCTCCAATATTCCTCAGTGCCCTCTTCTCAGCTGAGTTATCTCGTAAAAAGACTAAGCACATGCTTAGGGTACAAGCAAAGAAAATGCATAAAGAATTTATACAGAATTTACAATCATGAAATGTCAAGAGGGGTTATTTTACTGTCCCATACACACTGGTTCTGTTATTTATGTTAAAATATTGCTTTGAATTTGGATGACTGTGCTGGAGAGCTCGAGTGCACATTCTCACCTTGTTCTGCTCTCCTTCTGGGCCTACCAGAAGCTGCACTTCACAAGCCATCACAGGTAGTGAGAGTCCAAACAGTCAGATTAGCCATTGGCTAATCCTAACCAATGAAATGTGAGTAGGAAAAAATGCAGAATTTCAGAATTGCTATGGACTAGTGAGACTGTTGTGCTTCCTGCTCTTTTCCTTTCTAAATGGGAAAGTTACATGCACCTCCCTGTCCTTGCTTCACCAACATTGGGAGGGTCAGGGGTAAGAAAAATTGGTTTCTTCACTCATAAGTCACCAAACCAAGACATGCCACCTATGGACACGATGAATATTAACCAGATGGTCTGGAGATCTTGATCTGCTCAAGGATGAAGTTCTTAGTTGGCATTTCAACGTGTCTTCCTAAGGAAGTAATCAAGTGTGCTCTTCATGTACTCAGTACAATAAAGCAATTATCTGGTGACCAAAATAGCATACTGCAGCAGGGATTACTCATGCTCTGAAATATTCTCCTCTGCTCTGCCTTCTGGTCAGATGAGAATGGCTGGTCACTTTGTAGTAAGACAAGATCCTATACTACTTCTAGCCAGTTAAATAAAAAAAAAAAAATGACATAAGTATTTTCTAGGCCAAGTGTTTTAAAGCCAGTGTGCCACGTTCATCTTTTTTTCATCTCCTTTTACAATAAATGTGGAGGGCACACTTCATGATTGTCATCTGCAAGACAGAGGAAACCTTCCAAATAGCTGGAGGAAAGTGCTCCTAAACCTGAAATAAACTTTACCTGAGTTTTTGTATCTAAATCACTGAGCCTTTGGGAGTTTATCTATTACTGAAGCAGAATGTATCATATTGTGACTAATATAATCAGGTAATTGGAAAGGAGAAAGAAATACCATTTTAATACTTAGGGCATGATGCCCCCCCTCCACCTTCCTAGGCACAGTGACTCTTAAATGCTAAGGCACAATTCCTTCTCCAACCCATCAGACTCCCTTCCTCTGGACAGTCTGACCACACCCCAAATTTACTGCTTTTGTGCTAAACACTAATCCATCTTCCTGGTTATCTCTGGTAACTCCATGGTCTTGCAACCTATAAGCTGAATTCACATTTGAATGTAACCATTGAAATAACAATCTCAGACAGACTTGTTTCAAGGAAGAAAGCATAGTTTTAAATTTTGCTTACTTGAGCCCCTAGCCTGAGCATCTATATATAAATCAGTATCCACAGAAATGCTTTTCCTTAAAATGTTTTAAAAGTAACAATAGGATTTATTAAGAATTCGTGACTTACACTCCATAATGAAAGTTATTTAGTTCAAAAAATAATAAACCTCTGGAAAACTATGAAGTGCATATAAGTGTATCTGTGTCAGTCACCATTCTTTTTTCCTCTAGGGAATTGGTGATGAACCATCACCAGAGTCAAGGAAATCCTTAGAGTCTTTGATCTTTATTCTCCTCCCCTGTGGCTCCCTCGGCATCTCACCTCACTGTTCTCTGTGGACACCCTAATCTTGCTCCAAGCTCCACACTACTTACACATGAACACTTGTTCAAATGAATTAATCATAATCATTCATATAAAGGAAAATTCTATTTCACATTCTCTTTAAAAATTAAAGACATTTATTATCTCATTAAGTGCAAAGAAAAAAGTAAGTCCCAAGTATATTTGATTAGTGACTTTGGCAATTTCATTAGGTTTTTTTTTTCTTTTCTCTGTTCTAATAAGACTACTGTCGTGGGTACCTATCAATTCATGAATGGATTAAGAAAATGTGATATGTATATGTATGTACGTGTATACACATATACCATGGAGTACTACTCAGTCATAAAAAGAAATGAATTAATGTATCTTCCAGCAACTTGGATGGAACTGGAGACCACTATCCTAAATGAAGTATCTCAGGAATGAAGAAAAAAATGTACTCTCTAATGGCTGGGAGCTAATGGATGGGCATACATGGGCACAAAGAGATGTTTGCCTTTACATCATTGAAATCCAAAAGACGGGAGGGTAAGGGAGGGTGAGGGATAAAAACTTAACTATCAGATACGATGAACACTATTTGGGTGAGGTGCACACTAAAAGCCCTGACTTAAGCATTATACAAGGTATCCATATAACCAAAACATTGTACTGCTTAATATTTTGAAATTTAAAATAAATTAAAAAATATATATTTATAAACCAATAAAAAGAGAGGAAGAGGGAGATGGGAGACAGAGAAAAAAGTGAGGAGAAGAGAGAAAAGCCAGGGAGACTGGGGCGGGAGGGAGAGGAGGAAGGCAAACAGCAGCTGACCGTAATTATTGACAATGAAAATTTGAGCTTTTAAAGAAAAGTTGAAATGCTGGAACATTTGTCTGTGTTACCTCTGACTCTGACAACTTCCAGACATCTAGAGGCTTTTCTTATGATATTTTTGGTAATATTAAAGACAAAATTTTTGTGATGTTAACATTTGAGGAAGAGGAAGAGTTATATAACTTCATAAACCAACATTTTTCTAATGATCAGTACACGATATTACAAAGTTACGTATGTTTAAAAGATCCATTTAACATGAAAGATACATCAATGAATTTTAATGCGACAGGTGAAAAGTCCATTAATATAGTTTTAGTTCTATAAACTTTGAGAAACTACCATTTGTCAAGCCTTAGAGTAGCATCCAAGAAATATCTACAATTATCTAAAAACATTATTTATTAAAACAATTCTCCCTTTTCCAACTAGGTATCTGTGAAAGGACAGATTTTTCTCATGAAAATAATATATTACAACAGATTGAATGCAGAAGCTTATCTAGGAATCCACTCATTTATTAAATCAAATATTAAAGATTTTGTAAAAATATGAAACCATTCAAATCTTACTATTAGTCTTGAAGTATTTGGTCATTTTCATGGAAAATGTTTTTAAAGTAAATATATAGTAGATTTATTTTTTAAAAATTTTATATAAATATTTTAGGACATACCTGTTTTAATTTCTAAAGTGATAAATGTTGACAGATAAAAACGACAAAGAAATAAGCTCCATAGGGTCCTCCACTTATTAAGAATATAAAGTGTTCCCCAAATTTAAGGAAAGAACTGTTGCTTCTGACCCATCCACTGAAGTTAGGGACATACAAGATTTTCTAGTAGCATGTGGGCCTCTGTTGCTGAAGCAGATAATTGTAATAAACATAGAGTTCTGTTAGAAAAGAAAAAGAAAGTTAACTGCTGCAATGCAGCAGAATGTTCACCTCCTCAAGTAAGCTCTGCAACACGGTCGCAGCCATTTGGGTCACTAGGAAGAATGGTATTGTGATGTGGCTGCTCACATCCTTCTGATTTCAACGCTCTGCAATTGTGCTTTCTACCTCCGCCAGATAGCTGTGTGCTCTCTGCCATGATTAGACCCTCTGCCTTCTTGGCTCTGTAGTCTGATTTGTTGGGAAAACATGGGAATGTATTGAGTAAGGGGTTGAGTTATTCTGATGGACCAGGGTTTGGCCTTATCAGACCATGATCACAAATGCAATCTCCCGCCTTGCTTGGCCTTAGTGCTGCCAGGGTGGAGAAGTATAGGAATAAGGAACTGAGAAATCTTCATAAACCCCTTCCTTGGTCACCATGATGCAGAAATGGCTTTAAATTTTACAGAAGGCAGGAGTGCAGGAGCAGCAACCTGCTTGGAAAAGAGAGTCTATGGCACTTGTTTTAAAGCCACATTGGCAGGGCAAGCATGCAGTTGCTGATGTTTTTAATCCATTTTGCACATTACAGATAAATTAAAACAGCAAAGTCTGGCAAAAATGCTGTTATTCAGACATTACTTCATATTTAGAAAATGGCAACTGTTCATCTCAGTAACAGGCCTCCAAGGAGTGAAGCGGGGTGGGTGTGGGGGGTGGAGAGAACCTGGCGGAGATTTTTAAAAGCAGGGAGGTTAAGAGGGAACTTGCTCTATTCCTAACACTACTCTGTTGCACCACCTCTGCCTTGAAGAAGAAGAGGAGGAGCAAGAAAAATGAACCAGGGAATAAGGTATAAAATCCACCGATAAATCAGGTGCACTGAGTAGACAATAATACAGTAACATAAGATAAAGTAAACAGTCCCTGCTCCTTTGGGTACCTGAATAATAGATAAAGCATGTGGTTGCCAAGGGACATGGAATGATCTTTGGCTGGAAACTTAGCTAAAAAAATACTGGGGGATGCTTTCAAGATTCTGCACATTTAAGAGAGTCCCATAAAATCCTGAAATGCTGATCACAGAAGTAATACATAGCATCACAAGACTGCATGTTTGCCTGAGAAAAGGATTAAGGAGCAGGGTTTGGGGTCAGGAAAAGACCTTATACCACCTGAGTTTTCTCATGAGTTGTTAGTGTCAATATAAAAGTCTCCCCGACCTAATATTTGACACATTTATATAATTTCCTGCCTGATACAATATTTTGTTCTTTTTGTATGTTTCAAATATTCCCAAGAGCTTCTTGTGATGCCTTTGGAGGTTGTGTGATATCCAACAATATCCTGCAAAATTGATTATCTGGGGGAAACTCATTATAAAGTTCATAGATGGATAAGATGGATAAACTACAACTGAGTAACATAACGATTATATCTCACGTTTGTGTAGGATTTAACTCATTACAAAGCATCCCTATAATCCCCACTCTCTGTCATCCTCAGAGCATCTAGCATAGTGCCCAGCATTACCTCACATGATCCTAAAAACAAATCAGCAAGATATACTTTTATCTCCATTTGACATATAGGGAAATTGTGTCTTATCCAGTTTTAAATGATTTGCTCCAAATCCATGAACAAGTAGGGACAGAAATGTAATCTGAGACCAAATATCCTAAATTCAAGTTCCTTGTTTCTCCATGAAATCATAGCTGCACACCTGCTGGGCGACATCTGAAATGTGAATGTAGCTTCCAAAGTCGTGTGACTTGCTCATTTCATGACACTGATGCTCTGATATCAAGAGTACCCCCCAAACCCACACACACACCTTCCTCCAGAGCTTCCTTTTTGCTGTCTGGCAGCACTTAGCACTCACTGCCTTGCAGCGCTGGTGTTGTGTAAGATGACTTTCTCCCCCGCAAAGTCTCTGAGAGAGGAAGGGGCCTAGCTTCCCTGATCTTTGTTTTCTTCACAGAACCCAGCTCAGTGCCTGGTCCATGGTAGAAGCTTAGTAAATACTTGTTCCTAGTTAAAGGATTGCACAAACTGTGGCTCTGAGCACTGGGTGGTTCTCTCAGAAACTTGCCACGGTGACAAATCAATTATGGAATTGTCTCCTTTAACTGAAATTAGGATTTGATCCTGCAGAAGAAGCCTGAATTCAGCCAGTTCAGTCAGACCCCCTGTCTCTCTGGTGGCATTGGGGTCATCCTGGAGGACAATAAGATGCACAGAGTAGGGGTTCCCTCCAGTGAAAAGCTTGATGCCCCAGCTGCTGGACATGCTGTCAAGAGGCCATCCTTGGCTACCTCTGTCCAGAGAAGCCCATATCCATGACGGACCCACATCTGGGCAGGGACTATAAAGGTCTGCACATTTCAGCACAACCCAGGACAACCTCAAAGGGCCCTTCTGGCTCCAGAGCTCCCACTGGGAACGGTAGAGGTTGTCACTGACTGAGTGTCAGAGCACCCTCACTCTGCCCAGTCCTGCTTCCCCCCTCCCTCCCAGGCGTCGGTCTCAAGCACTCCTTCTGATAATCATCCTGCACATGAACCCCATCTCACAGTGTGCTTCCAGAGTCACCCAACCTCTGATACATCCTCAGTTTTTCCAGGATTTGAAACAAATTTAAAAGGAGTTCTAAAGGCTACTCCTTATTCTTGGATTCAGCCTGGGCACACTTCCTCTCTCCTTTCTATACAGGGAAAATAATTTCTCTCTGATTATAGATAGAATAAGTATTCAATGAAAGTATTTTAATGAAGCAAAAAATTACTAAAAGAATAATTATTTGATTGTTATCATGATAAGAGTGTTTAACACTTGGGTGGCTATCCTTCCATATAGTATGCATATAGTATACTAACATTTTTTATAAAAATTTGGACATAAATGTAGGGTTTCTTTATAATTATAGACCTTACACATTTTATAGATAGACCCATGATATATATTACGCATCTTTTTGGTTTTGCTAAATTTTTCCCTTCCTATTAATTTTCTCTTTTCTCTGCAGCTTCCAGTCATACCATAAGTAAATACAGTAATTCCCTCCTTATCCACAGTTTCACTGTCTGAAGTTTTAGTTACCCCAAGTGTCACACCATGGTCTGAAAATACTAAACAGCAAATTCCAGAAATAAACAATTTATAAGTTTTAAATTGCATGTTGCTCTGAGTAGCAAGATGAAATCTCAAAGGGACCATAGTGGTTTCTCAGTGTTTATGTTCAAGTCGCTCTTATTTGTCTTAATAATGGCCCCAAAGTGCCCCGAAGTGCCATTATTAAGTAGTTATGCTGGCACTTCAGATATGCCAAAGAGTAGCTATAAAGTGTTTTTTTAAGTAAAAAGGTGAAAATAGGGCAGTGCCTGTGGCTCAGTGGGTAGGGAGTCGGCCCCATATACAGAGGGTGATGGGTTCAAACCCAGCTCCGGCCAAACTGCAACAAAAAAATAGCAGGGTGTTGTAGCAGGCTCCTGTAGTCCCAGCTACTAGGGAGGCTGAGGCAGGATAATCGCCTAAGCCCAGGTGTTAGAGGTTGCTGTGAGCTGTGATGCCACAGCACTCTACACAGGGCAATAAAGTGAGACTCTGTCTCGAAAATACTGAATTTAATAAGGAAAGAAAAACATAGTATGCTGAGGTGAATAAGATCTCTGGTAAGAATAGCTCTTCCACCCACGAAATTTTGACAAAGGTAAAAGAAATCTGTTCATGGCATATATAGGGTTCTGTACCACCCACAGTTGAGGCATCCTGTGGAGGGTTAGAACATACCCCCTGCAGGTAAGCGTAGCCCTACAATGCTTCTTCTTCTTGGACTTTTCTATGCTCACGTACTTAGTCACATACACACGTGTGCATTGAAGACAGAGATATTTTTATTATTATTATTTTTGAGACAGAGTCTCACTTTGTCATCTTTGGTAGAGTGCCATGGCATCATAGCTCACAACAACCTCAAACTTCTGGGCTTAAGCGATTCTCTTGCCTCATCCTCCCAAGTAGCTGTGACTATAGGCACCTGCCACAGTGCCCAGCTATTGTTAGAGACAGGGTCTTGCTTTTGTTCAGGCTGGTCTCAAACCTGTGAGCTCAGGCAATCCAGCCACCTTGGCCTCCCAAGTGCTGGGATTACAGGCGTGAGCCACCGTGCCTGGCCCAGGACAGAAATATTTTGCCATTGTTTGTTCTGAAAAAATTGAAAAGATTTCTTTGGTATCTTGTTATTTTTATTTAACATATTGCAGAAATCTCTAAGTTGATATATATTTAACTTATTGCAGAATATTCCATAAAGTATATGTACCACAAGTTAAGCAAATATTTTCGACCCTCTGTTTTTACAGATGTTGCATTATTTTTGGGCTTTTCTCATGCAAGTGTTGTAAAACACCCTTGTACTGGTACTTCTACTTTTAAGAAATAGATTCCCAGGAATGGGACTAGGACCACTATGACAAAAACTATGTGCTTGTGCATGTATGTATGCGTGTATGGAGGTGCATGTCGTACATGTATGTGTATGTATATAAGTGTATGCACATGTACTGGGGATGTGTGTGTGTACTGGTGCCTGTGTCTATGTATACCAGGTATGTATATTTGTGTGTATGCATGTATACACACATACATATTTTTATATAGAGATATCTATAAAGAGAGGGTGGAAATAGGTGGGGAGGAAAAGAGAGATGTTTCTTTCTAAAGAGGATCTAACAACAATTCACATTTCTTGAATATACCCCTTTTTTCTGAAGATGCCTTGAGTAGCTACTATCACTTTTTAAAATTTGTCAATCTGACAATTATAAATAGATATTTTACATTAATCTGCATATGCCTGGCCACTGGAGACGTAGAACGATTTTTCTTATATTTGTTGGATTTGCAGGTTTTGATCCTTTCTGTATTTTCTATTTCTGAGAAAGAGCTCTATGTAGAAAATTTCCATTAAGTAGAAGGAATATTGGTAAGTTGGTCATGAACAGTCCTGAGAGCAGGGAGGTCGGAGCTGGGAGGTTGTTCTAAGGAGGCCAGTTAGGAGGATAATTAGGGGAACTAGCAGGGAAAGAAAACACATCACTGTGGGGCTTCTGCTCTGACCAGATTCACTTGCCACTTTACTTTCTCAGCATCTCTGAGAAGTTGGTATCATTGCCATTACAAGGAAGGAAACTGAAGCTCAGAAGTCTCAGGAGCCTCTCAAAGTCAGGCAGCTCCAGAGAGGGAGCTAGAGCTGTGTGTGCCAGAGGTCGTGTTCCATCACCAGTCCACACCAGCAATTTTCAAAGCGTGGATTAGCATGCACTTCACAGAAGCTTCCCGAGCCTCTCATGCTCCCTTTGCAGGCCTTAGGAGAGCAGGTCTGGAACATAAGGCGGAAACAACCAGGGCCAAAGAGATAGTCCGGTATATCACAGGACTGGAGGGATATGGGAAAGGATTTATCTGCCTATTGCATCAGACTGCCACAATTTTAGAAATTCTATGATCAACTGGGCCTTTCTTAGGAAACTATTATGTTGCCAAAACTCTTCTTTAAAGTGCAGTAGCATAGATGTTGGTGTCTGCAGAATTGATTTTTGTGGGTTCGGTCTATTTTAGTCCAGGATGTGTTATCCTTCTTCTGTCTTGTGCTACCTTGTGATATCTGCTTCAGGAAGCCTGACATTATTCACAGTGACCAAAAGAATAATAGTAATCATTATAATCATAACGGCAGGGCTAACCCTAATTCTATTTCTACCAGATTTTCCTGGCCATAATTGTTATTACAGCAGTATTTCCAGCAGCGCTAGGCACTTTTCCATGTGCTTTTCACAAGAATTGTCTCATTTAAATATAAGTGCAGATAAAGTCCCATGCATTAGTCATACCAAGCCCAAAGTAAAGAAGGATATATGTGGTGTGTTCAAATTATCCTCTGTGCTGTCCACTCGAGGCTTTAACCCTTCTAGCTCTGTCTTCCACTGTGGGGCACAGTTGGGTGATCTTACTAATGGCCAGTCTCCACTTTCCAAGTAGAGAAAGATGGTGACACTTGAGAGAGCTTGCTGTAAGTAGTTTGCTTGCATGCGTTATCTTGGAAAACCTCTCTTCATCAAGCTTTGCACCATAGGGAGGCTAAGAAATGAAACGTGCCTGACTCCAGCTTCGGCACTTGCATTAGAAAATGATTGTCTGGCTGCTTGGAAGTCCATCTGTTCCTGCTGGGTATTGCTGTGCTATGAGGTCTGAGCCCAGTAAGTCATACTCAGCCAGAAGACCCAGATTCACTATGGCAGAGGTGATTAAGTTTGTACATAGGAAACAGGCTGCAGGAATAGATGACTTTCTGGAGCTCTCATTTTTTTCACCCAGATAACCTATGGCACATGGAAAAGAGAGGACGTGCAATTTACAAAGAATTGCTTTTTTTTACAGCTCATCTATTTCTACAGTGAAGTGTAGCTATAGGTTTTTACACTCTGCTCTCAGGCATTAAGAAGGCAAATTGGGGCTTTTAGTAGAATAGTCAGTGGTGTAAGTCTTTCCATAATGAGCATGTCTTCCTGAACTGGGGCAGAGACACTACAGCACTCTGGGTCTTCTCTTTGAGGTGAGGCAGACTGGTGCCCAGGCATCATCTGGCCCATAGATGAACAAGCCACTCATCTAGGGGGATGGAGTGGGAACTAGGGAAGAACTCTCCACTGGGAATTCTTCTCCTGGCTCCTCTAATGATTTGCTGTCTGCTGTTCACTAAGTGGCTTAATTTTTCTGGAAGCTAAAAGTCGTAAATATACTATAAAGTGCCATTAACCTCCAGAAGCAACTGCTTAGTTTCTCCCTGGATGTGGCAGTTCCATTTTACTTGTTTTTATGTGATGACCTTCACCAATGACTGAGGATAGCCTATCTCTCCCAAATACATTTCATACAGCAACATTCTCCCTTTCCTCAGCAAGGAGTTCACACTGTGGCCCATTTCTTTGCCAGAGAATTGGTCCCCGAGCTCTGCCTTCGGCACATGACGGGAGCAAGTCAGAAATGACCTCTTGTCCCCTTTTCATTAGCTGTGCTGTGATGCCTGTAGGCACCTGAGGGTCTAGGGTGCTTCGGCACGATGTAAAACATGGACTGGAAAATCAGCAGACAGCATACAGAAGTGCAGAAACGGTTAGTGTCTGATAGTAGAGCAACAGTCTGCCTAGGCAAGTTCTTTCTGAAAAAAGTAGTGCTGAGATTAGCCCTCTACTCTAGGCACTGTGTGGGCACTGATGCACTGCTCAGCAGAGCGGCCCATTTCCCTAGTCCAGTGATTCTCAACCTGTGGGCTGCAACCCCTTTGTAACAATGAAAATACATCCTGCATATCAGATATTTACATTATGATTCATAACAGTAGCAAAATTACACTTATGAAGTAGGAACGAAAATAATTTTATCACTGGGGGTCACCACAACATGAGGAACTGTTGCAGCATCAGGAGGCATTAGGATGGTTGAGAACCACTGCCCTGGTCAATGAAAGGAGATCTGTTGGGCACTGAAAAATTCCAGAATTCCCAGTAATGATCCTCTTGGTGCCAGCTAATTTATCATTTCAGGGTCCCTGATTCTCCTTCAGAGATTCCACTCTATATCTTTGAGGATGTGGCTAAAGTTTCAAAAGGGAAGATTTCTGTCTGCTATTCAGGACTCACAAGTTCCAGGGACCTTCCAAACACAAAAGGCGAATGGCCACTTCTCTCAGCCATTCATATCACTAGGCAGTATTTCAACTTTGGGCAAACCACGGATATCTCTTTGAGCATTGGGAGGTCTAGCCTACCCTACGAGATTGTGGTGAAGACCGAAAGAGCTGAGGCTGGACACTGACAATGACAGAAGTGATTTACGAATGCTTTAGAAATGGCAACATCGTGGCACTATTGTTATGCTTAGTAATAACTAGTTTATTCATTCATAAATGCAAGTTTTGACGAGTCCCCAATTCAGTTTTTGAGCTCATGTTGATTGCTTCTCAGCACTTATGGAAACATCTAAAACGTAAGAGAACAATTCTTAACCAAATTATATTAAACAGCTTATTAAACAGTTTGATTAATAGAAATATTATATGTATATGTGGTATATATGTGTGTGTGTGTGTGTGTGTATGTATGTATGTGTCAAATATTAAACAGGCAGATGGCCAATAGATATTATATTCCTGGACAGTCTTTGTCTGAAAACCCACCTCCTTCATACCACATCCGTGTTAAGAGTTAACCTTTCCTCAAATATCTGTGCAAGTTCTCCAGGGTGCCTTTGTTTCCATCTTCAGCAACAGGAAAAATTTCTGCAATACTATAAACATGCTGAATCTTGGAAATGGGCAGAAGTTAATTCTCTTTTAGCTGGGCCTCCAGAAAAGGGTTATTTCTCCTCTGGAGCCCACAGCTCCCCCAGCCCTGCACCTGTGCCACCTTCCAGCTTTCAGTCTCTGTACTCTCCTCCTTCCCTGGAAGTGTTGTTGGCAGCTACTGCTTCTTCAGTTTACTCCCACTCTAAGACCGTTTCTTAATTTTTCAGAAAAAGAGAAATCATTCCTTTTTTGGAACTTGTAATTATTTTTCAGGTTTTACATCATGTACTCTGCCTCAATAGAGGGTCGCTTTCTATCCCCAATGGGTCTTCAATGGTCCTCACTGGCCACTGAATTCCCATTCCCTTTTGTTGTAATCATGCTGTAAAATAAAGAGCATCGGTGTAGCAAGGTGGACCCATGGCTGGAAGAATTTAAGGCAGCTTCCCCAAATACGGGGGTTACTCCCCAAAAGTTATGTTTTAAGAATCTGACTCATAAACTCTGTGATCTGTATGAGCAGAAACATTTCCTAAGAGAAATTACCATACCATGGTTTTATTTTTCCCTGAGACACAAAGCATAAGAAATAATGTAATTTAATACAGTATAATGTGAAGAATAGGCCATCACTCACACGAAACAGCACATGGCTTAGCAGCTGACAAGAATTACTAGGAAACTTCCTGCAACAGCAATCTACATGAGCAATAACTAAAGAATATAGCTTTCTCTTTCTTTCACCAGATGGTCAATATACACTATTTCAGCTACATAGGAGAATTCCGAATCATAGAAGAGCATTTAATACAATCCATCATCAGTGCTTCTCAGACTTCAGCTTGCATAAGAATAGCTGGAGATTCAGATTCCCACACCACAGTGCCAGAGTTCCTAGGCAGATGAAGATTCAGGGAAAGGCCAAGAAAATGCGTGTGTCGGGTACACCCCAGGGACTGGAATGCTGTTGGTCTATAGGCCACACTTTACTATACTGAATTAAAAAATGGAAATGCAGAAATAGAAATCAATACCCAAGGTTACAGATTCACTCATCATCCAAGCCAGGACAAGGAATGATAATAATAAATAATCACAATAATAAGTTAAATGTTTTATGAATGATTAGAAAGAAGTCTCCTACCTGCCATGCAAAAAGAATTCTGCCAGTAAGTTACCTCTCACTTCCTTACATATCTTTCTTCACCTTGCAGGTACCTTTAGCATATTCATTGAACATCTGCTAAGGTTAAAACATCAAGAGTGACATGTTTAAAGACAGAGTTCTAGTCTCTTCTCTCAAAGAGTTTACAATATAGCAGATTAACTGTTAACAGCTATTAGAAAGAATATGGAATTTTTAAAAAGAAAAAGGATTTGATTGAAGAAACAGGTTTTTATGGAGCCACTCAATATTCCAGGAGTCACTGTAGTAAGAATGAAGAGAGTAATAACTTATCCATTAATTCTTTTGTTCTACAAATTTTTATTAAATTTGTTATGTGCCAAGTGCTACAGTAGGCATTGTGGATACATCTAGAAGTTTCCCACTTCTTGGAAGGTAATTTCTAGTGGGTTGAAAAACAGATAATTAACAACTAAAGCATGTAGTAACCAATAACAGTGCTTCAAAGGAAACAAATATGGTGCTGCCAAAGAGTAGGAGGAGGAAGGAGAAGAGGTTAGTTTTAATCTGATGGTCAGAGAAAGCAATTTGGGGAAATTAAAGTTTACCTTATACCTAAACAGTACCGAGGAAGCAAGAAAAGACGCCTTAGCCATTTGTTTTTACACATGAAGCTTTGCAGAGGGCCTCAGAACAGAGCATGTAGAGTTCCATGACCTGCCCTGGACTTCACTCTACAACATCATTTCTTGTATTCTCCCACCACACGTGCTGTTTATAGAAAAGGCTGCCGTGTTAGGGCTCATGACTTCATTCTTGCCCTACCATATTCCTTATCTGCTTTTTGGTCTCTGTCCATCCAGAAAATGCCTTTTTATCTTTCAAGACCTAACCATGGGTTGACCTTTTTATAAAATGTTTTTATGGCACCCTCTCCAGGTGCCTCTCTTTAAGCAGAACTAACAGTTCCCTGTTAGATGCTCTTTTCCACACTATGTCAACTTAAAATACCACATTCTACACATATAGTTTAATAGAAAGTATTTAATACCTTGCAGGATATTGATAATGTACAAAATAAATATAAAAGTGAAAATTGAAAATGACAAAGAGAACCAGAAAGGAGACAATAGATAAACAATAGATAACAAGTTTTTAGAAGGTGAAGATGCTGGATTTAGCAGAGCAGAGAAAGCTGCATCCTCAGATGGCTGGATCCCCAGCTAATCACTTCCACATCCACACAACAGACATCACACTAGCTTTGGGTGAGTGCTCACAGGTGCATGCACGCACCTCACTCTTAGATCTGCACACATGCACAGATTAAATACAGTTCTTGCTAAAAGCCTCTAACAAGGAGAAATGGAATTCAGAAGCTATAGAGAAAGATAACAGTGGGAAATAGCTTCAAATTATAATTAGTTTCTCCAGAGAAAAAAATAAAAGATGCTATAAAAAGTAACAATCATAGGACTTCAAAAAGAGAACTTTGAAATTAAAAACATGTGAGAGCAGGACACACACATATACATACACGCACACATTTGGAGATACGATTGAGATGCCCTCAAGGTTCTCTCACAGAAAGCAGAAGAATATGACAAAGAGATTAAAATGCTATTCCAAAAAAATTAAAAAATTAGGGATCAACCCGGAAAATTCCACTACCAGAAAGAAAGTCTAGGAAAAATGAAAGGTAGAACAATATGAAAGAAATAACGTGCAAAACATTCTCAGAACCTCCTACAAAGATGGCATTTATTGAAGGCTCCCGCCTACTGATGGAAAACTTCTTCCTATAGCACAGTACTGTCAAACTCTAGAACTCTGGGATTAAAAAGAAGGTATGAAAGAGTCCCAGAGAAGAAAAAAATATGTGGGGTTAAATGAGGGTTAAATATTAGAGCTCTCCATAATGCATGAATGTATTCATGATCTATGTGTATTTGACTTAATACAATTTTAAATAATGAAAATCAAGAAATATGAGTATAAATACACTACCTGCATAGAAATAGTCTAACGGTCAGTTGAACGAACGTGGAAGAGTTTGCCTCTAGCTAAAAGAAAAAGAGTAAAGAGACGTAGGTAGAAAAAAGAATAACAAGCATGGTTTAGTGCTCTTGCCAAAAATGGTTACACAGGTCATTGATTTATGAACTATTAAGACATTCCTCTGCTTTCCACTAGACACACAGGAGGGCAATGACATATAGCACAATGTGTTTCACTAACTGGAGAACAGTCTACTTTGCATAATGCTGATATGTTGCTGAAAGTACCCCAGATAAATAAAGATTTTGAAGGTGTTTAAGCAGTTTTCATGTAGTTTATAGCCAGGAAGTCTTTTTGGTGGTACATCAACGTTTCCTTATTCAAAGACTTAAAATTTATGTTGTATATCCAGACCACATATTGTGATTAGCCAAGCTGCTCATTTACAGTCATTCTTTTACTGAGCAGCTACTGTGTATCAGGCCCTCCATGTTGCTCCTAGGAACAACAGGAAACCTCTTAAGGATTTTAAACAAAAGCAGTGATAGGATCATAATTGCAATTTATAAAATTCTAGGATGTTGTGTGGACAGCACAGGAGTAAGATTAGATCATGAAGATGGTAAAACACTGCGTTTCTTCAATTGAGAGCTCATGGTGGACGAAACCAGGGTGGTGGCAGTGAAGATACAGAGACATATACTCATTTGAGATATATTTTGGAGGTGATACTAATATTTTTTGGTGACTAATTAGATCTCAGGGTTGATGGAAATAGAATCATTTCCCATTTGGGAGTTGCTGAGCAACCAGGTGTATGGTGTTGTCATTAATTGAGACGGACGACCCTAATACTATTGCCCCTACATAATGATCATATTCATGCCTCTTCCTCATGACAGCAGAGTTTTCATTCAGCTAACACCTATACTTGAAGCAATTAGGAACTTCAGAGAACATCAAGCTTCCCTTCTTGGAATTTTGATCTTGACCCTACTGAAAGGACATAGGAAAGTATCTTTCTGCTTCTATTGAAACAGCTCTTGACCAAGTAAAGTCAGTTTGGGGCCAGGATCTTTTGTACTGAAAACTAAAAGGTATTCTTTTAGTTTTGTTGTTTTCTTAGGACTGTAGTATAGTATTATACATCTGTTTCATTCTAATAGCGTCCATACCGGGCTGGCTGAGTGTCTCACTCTGCATCATAACCCCAGAAAGCACCCCAACTGCTCAAGTGACACCAACCAGAGCCAACCCAGGGCTTAGTCCTCTGAGAAATATGGAAAATGTATAGATTTCCTTTGGATCCTTATTCAGAAGTACTGTGTGTTATGGTCAGGAAGACAAAGAATACATAATCTTTGTTTGGTGGGATGGATATAATTGGAATATTCGTCAATTGTAACCATAGGAACCACAGGACTCTACATGAGCAAAAATGCAGGCATACCTACTTTACCATTTATGGGATTGGCTTATTTGGCTGGAGAATAACTGAATATTTTGATCATATTTAGTTTCACTAATTGTTGTGAAGGAAATGCTTCAACATAAAACTCAAACTTTAATCCACTTTTTATTGTAAAGAGATAGATGACCAAAATGGTTGTGAAGGGACCAGAGGGTTGGACAGGTGTGACTTGGGGTGGGGAGGAAACACTCCCACCCCAAATAGGCTGGAATTTGAGATCCCATTCAGGAAAAAAATTGGAGGAAACATCAGCCAAGCAACAAAATATGTTCTTCTTGGATTTAACATATTAACAATAACATTAACAAAGTCTGATAAAAACTCTTATAAGGAAGTATCTCCTATGTTTTTTATCAGGAAGGAGGAGGAAGAAGAAGGAGGAGAAGAAAAGAAGCAGAGGAGGAGGAGAAGGGGCAGTGGAAGGAGAAGGAGAAGGGGCGGGCAAAAGAAAAAAGAAAGAGAATCCTCAGCTTCCTGCAGGATACATTAACACACAAGCACCAAGCCAGAAACCCAGATGCGCACTCAAGTCCATCTCACTCTTTCCACTGTAAGCATTAAAATGTCATTCACCCACTAGGTCCTTTTCACCTTCTCTCTTATACTATCCTAGACCCAAATAAGGAAATTATTAGTATTTACTTTCTCATTTTCATGTGAATAAGACTTTTTCCCTCTCAGCTCATATGTGTGAGGGTATGTATGTGAGAGAAAAAGAAAGAGAGACCCAGTGACCTTACATGGCAATGAACTTTCTAGGGACTGCCAAAGGGGTCATAAGAGAATGAAATAAAATATTTTTCTTATGTGGAAGTGTTTCTGTGATTGCACAGAACTCAAGGAATGTTTTAATCATGGGAGGAAATCTCACACGGGGGCCATCTCTATAATCATACTTACATTTACATAGTTTAACAAGATAACAAGGCAAAGCATACACATCACTAAAACCCCAGTTTAATGATTTCTTAGCATTTTCTTAATTTTTAAAAATATGATGGTATGTCAGCTACTACCGCATTTGGTTCTTCAGGAATCTTTAATAACTTGATAAGAACCAAATATAATCTCTCTGGATTAAATTTTTAAACAAACAAACATTTTTTTTTTCTGTATAGATCATGCCCATTAAAATATTCTAAGTATCTTTTTAAAGTAATTTGAAGTTTGATCTAATCTTCAAATTTGACATTAAGAAATAGGTTAGGCAAACTTCAGCTACATAAATATTTTCTTAGCATTAATGATCTTCATTTATGTATTTCCTCAGCAGTCTTCAGGAATAGTTCAAAGAAAATTCATTTATTTCAATTCCTAAGAATGACAAAACTTCTTTCCATACTTTCAGAAGTATGGCATTTGATTGTATAAATTACATTTCCATCTATAAAATGGAATATGCCTAAACACTGAGTATTTATGATATGGGTCTTATAAATAAGAAAGTGACTTTTAATGTACTTTTCTTTAAAGTTTCTCACTCTTTTGGATAACAGAATTTCTGCTGGAATAAGGTACCATGTTCTGATTTCAACAGTGCCTCAGGACCTGTGTTGAGGAACATTGGGTTTGTAGGTCTTCAAGGGATACTTAGGTATCAATATTTGGAGAACAGCAGTTCCCTCAGAGCCAGCCCTCCTGCTGACACATGTAAGGGCTCTACTGATATCTATTTCAGGCCACTTTGTTTATACTCAGGAGCTCTTAAGACTCAAAAGTTGAAACTGCTATCAGACAAATTTTGCACTTTGGAAAATTTCTCTTTCATTGTCTCTACGTTTTTTATGTCTATTTCTCCATTCTGGAGATATAGCAGCTCAGTACCCCTGGTCTGGTTTGGGCTGCCCAGAGTCCTGCCTCAGATCCTTCCTAACTTCCCAAATAATGTAATAAGTATTACATGGAACTAGCGCAAATCAAGACCCATAAAATCAATGTGACCAATTAGTATGTCATTATATGAAGGACAGACAATGGAATAATGGGTCATATTAACACTAGGGTGTTTCCCAGAATCCCAAGTGAGTCTATGCTGTTGGTTGCCATTCTGTTCATCATAATCAAGCCAAATAGAACATAAATATAAGACAATAACACAATTACCACCATTATTCACTTCCTGTGTCCATGACAGACAATTATAATTAATAGATTACCCTTTCCTACTCCTAAGGAGTAGACAAAGCTTTAAAATCCTTTGTAGCACCTTACTCCAGGTAGCCAAAACCAATTTCTATTAGCTATCTACTGCTATGTTACAACTTGCTGTAAAATCTAATGGCCTAAAACACAAATATTTAACATCTCATAATTTTAGTAGGTTGGGAATACAGGAATGGCTTAATTGGGTGCCTTTGGTTTAAGATCAAAAGTCAACTTGGCTAGAATCAGCTTCCAATTTTATTTATGTGGCTGTTGGCAAACCTCAGGTCTTCATTGGCTGTTGACTAGAGACACGAGGCCCTTATCACATGGGTTTCTGTACAACAGAGTCCAAATGTTGTTCTTGACTTCCTTTAGAACTGGTAAATGAGGAGAGGGGAGCAAGAGGGAACGAGAAGAGACCACAGCCTTATTGCAGTAATCTCAAGTGACATTTAATCACTTTTATCATATTTTATTTGTTAGAAGTGAGTCACTAGGTCCATTTCTCATTAAAAGGGAGAGGATTACTAAAAGGGCTGAGCACTAGGAGGTGAGGATTGTGGGGGGACATCTGTTGGGGGCCATCTGAGAGGATCGCTCAGGGCCATTCCCACACTATCGATCTGTCAGACTAGACAGGCAGTGTGGAAATCTCTTTTCTCACTTTACAGATTATTTGAAAGATTAAATAATTTCAAATGAAGATACGACAAACTTGAATTTAGTAAAAGATTGAAAACTAAGATAATAGTCTTTCTTGAAACTATTATTTTAAATGGGTTCATTTCTTTAGTCCCCCTTAAACATGGACCATGTATCTCCAGAAAACAGCAACTTCCTTCTGAGTTCCAGAAACAAATGCCTGTGATTAGATTTTCTGATAAACAATGTTGATATTAGTTGATTAAAAATGTAATAAACAGTCATTGGAATGTTTGTAAACCCCAGAGAAGTATATGAAAAATAAATGTATCTATAATTCTTCTGTTCATGTAAAACTACCTTTAACAATTTAGACCTTTTGATGTTGATGTTCTACATTTCTTATTTCACATTTAGTTGTGAAAATTTCAGCATTTACCCAAGTGAAAATAAAGTGAACATGTTGCTTTGTGAACTACATATCAAGATGGTGTGTTCACTCACAGGCATATGGACAAAGACTTGAAAGGAATGGTTGTAAAAGCCATTTGGGTCACAGGATAGTGTAAACCTGCAGTAATGTTTTTAACTTGCAAACTTTCTGCAGCTGTCATAATAATTGTTTAGTGATAAATGAATCTCAAAAGAAGTTATGGTATATTTTCTCTATTTAACTAGATTAAATATTTATATTCAAAATTATTAGCCTTTTAAAGGAAAAAGATATAACAGCTTTTATTTTGATTTCAGTCTGCTATTACTTTTAATAGCTCAGGTAATTATCATTCATCTGAACAAGAGAAATGCATGGATGCTTATAACTGCATACAATTATCTAGCTAAGCCACCTACTAGTACCTAAAAAATCCACCTATTTCTCTAGACCCCCATACCCAGGAAGAGAGAAGAAATAATGTGTTTGTATATAGTCATCTCTGGTGTCTGTGTCTCTTTGAAATTTCATGTCTTTCCCCAAGGTCCAAGCAGAGAAACACTGCCACAAAGTTAAGAATTTTCTAATGGATTTTGAAAAATGAGGCACAATTTAGCTAATAGAAGGTACACTTTAGCTAAGTTAATTGTGGCATCAGGTGCCATTTGACATACTTGAACAGCTAAGCATGGAGAAAAAGCAGGGATGGGAAGTCAAAATTAATTATCAAACACCAATAGTATCAGTATCTGCTATAAAAAAAAAAAAACTGGAAGCCATCATCCATTGACCTCAGTAACAGAGTATTGGCTGACTTTCTAGGGTATAATTGAGCCCCTAATAATGGTCATATTGCACAATCAATAAAGCCTGCTGCAGAAGACAGAAGGTCTCAGGTGTCTTCTAGACAAAGGAAACTGCAATAAACATGTCTTCTGCATGTGGCTATCCAATTCCACTTTCTCTATGCAATATTGATTGACCCTCCATAAAGTTTTACTGTTCAGCAGCGCCCCTACTTGGTGCTACTGATACTGAGCCCATTCAAAGAATATAGTCACATCTGTGCTATGGGATCTGATAGGGAGGAGGCCAGCAAAATTGGCCAGCAACATTTCTCTAGTCATGTAAGATCTTTGTGGTCCACATACAACTGTATAAGATCTTCTTCACAAAAAACAATTTAAAACTGTGCATGCCAAAAATGAAGCAAAAGACATTCAATTCAAGACACACAGCACAAAAGGCAAATAATTTTTGGAAAGTTGACATGTTTATCTTTTAATTTTACTTATTATTTCATATTGATAATGAAAATCTATTAAGCTTTTGGTTTTGTATTAGTTTGGAGAAATAATGAAGCATTTTTCTACTGTTATTTATTATAACAAATGTAACTCATAGAGCACACAAGCCATATTTATCAAACCTAAGTGGGCAGTGGCTCTTATTGTACCTCTTAAATAAAGCACTCTTTTACTGTGTCTGTTCTAAGACACAGGTCACCAAAGTCTATCTAAATTGTTCAGATGCTGGTGAGTCACTGTGGAAGTGCAAATCCTGCATTAGAATAGCAATAAGGAAATGTTGCTATCAGATCTGAAAAACTTCAGTTCGTGTCTTTTGCCCAGTTTTTAATGGTTTTTTTCTTGCTGATTGGCTTGAATTCTTTGTAGATTCTTGTTATCAACCTTTTATCAAATGTACATGTGCATGTGAATATTTTCTCTCATTCTGTAGGTTGTCACTTTGCTGATTATTTTCTTAGCTGTGCAGAAGTATTTTAATTTAATCATGTCCAATTTACTTACTTTTGTGGTTGATGTGATTTGCCATTAGAGTCTTTATAAATTCTTTACCTAGGCCATTATCTAGAAGAGTTTTTCCAACATTTTCTTCTAGAATTCTTATGATTTCATGCTTTACAGTTAAGTCTTTTATTCATCTAGAATTAATTTAAGTGAGAGATATAAATCCTATTTCATTTTTTTATGTGTGGCTATCTGATATTGTCTCCACCATTTATTGAATAGGGCTTCTTTTCTCCAGGGTATATTATTGTCTGCTTTATCAAAGATAAGTTGGCTGTATATGGATGGTTTTGTTTTTATGTCTGGGTTCTATACTTTGTTTCTTCAGTCTATGTCTCTATTTTTGTGTCAATACCATGCTGTTTTAGTTACTCTAGCTTTGTAGTATAGTCAGAAATGTGACAAGGCAATGCTTCCAAATTTGTTCTTTTTTATTTTAAGACTACTTTAGGTATTTGGAATCTTTCCTGGTTCCAAATAAAACATAGCATTTTTTTAATCTCTGTAAAATATGACAGTGGTATTTTGATGGGGATTGTATTGAATCCATAAATCATTTTAGGTTGTATGAACATTTTAATAATACTGATTCCACCAATCCATGAGCATGATATGTTTTTCCATTTTTTTATGTCATCTGCAATTCTTTTCACAGTGTTTCATAGCTCTTATAAAAATCTTTTACCTCCTTGGTTAAATATATTCTTATAATTTTATTTTACTTGTAACTATTGTGAATGGTATTGAACCTTCTATTATTGGTATTTAGGAATGCTACTAAGTCATGTACATTGATTTTGTAAACCGAGACTTTGCTAAAATTATTTATCAGTTCAAGGAGGCTCTTGGTGGAGTCTTCGGAGTTTTGTGGATATAAGATCGTATCATCAGCAGGAAGTGATAGTTTGACTTCCTCTTTCCAGATCTAGATAGCCTTTATTTCTTTCTCTTGCCTGATTGCTTTGGTTAGGACCTCCAGCACTATTTTGAATAGAAATGGTGACAATGGGCACCCTTGACGTGTTCTAGTTCCTAGAGGGAATGCTTTCAACTTTTCCTCATTCAGCACAATGTTGGCTATGGATTTGTCATATATAGATTTTATAATCTTGAGATATGTTCCTTCTATGTCTAATTTTTTGAAGGTTTTTTTTTTATCATGAAAGGGTGCTGAATATTGTTGAATGGTTTTTCTGCATCCTCAAGATGATCTTATGGTCTTTGTTTTAGCTTCTGTTTACCAGTGCCAGTATGGACTGTTCTTTCCTTTCTCCCCCTCTCCCTCTTTATCTCTCTTAAGACCCATAATGAATGAAATTTTTATGAGGGAATTAGGTGGCAACTCTGATGGAGATAATAAAGTTATAATGTCCATGTGATTGCTTAGTCACAAATAGTAAGCTCAAATTATACCCAATTACAGATGATACAATCATTTACATCAAGAAGATTTTGTATGTTCCAATGAAAATAGAAAATAATTACTGTGAGACATCCAGTGTAAAAAAACACATTCATCTGTAATTCTGAAGTAATAAGTCATTTTTTAGTCCCCTTTAAGAACACGTGCATAGAATGTATTATGCCATGGTTGGTCATTGTGGACGTCATAACTGGGTTGAATAGTCTGAGCTTTGTCAAAGTGAATATAAATGCTATAGGGATGGTCAATTCATTTATTTTCCCAAACTAGATAAACCCTCTCTTTACACTAACAACCATTTCACATAATATTTATTTTATCCCTAAGTAATGATGAATTCCTATATTCTAAGATGTCAGTAGAGTAATTAGTCTTGGTAGATAGAAGGAGGAATAAGTGGAGAAAGAAAGATAAATACAATGTTGTGAACATCTCCCCTGCACCGAATCATAAGCTTCATGTACATGATCCCATTTAATCCTTACAGTACTACCGCAGGAAAGGAACTATAATTCAAGTTTTACAAATAAAAGAAATGAGGCTTGGGAAGCTACATAATTTTCTTCAAAATATACAACTAAGAAATGTTGGGACTAGAATTTTAATTATATCTGTTTGATTCTAAAGCCCTTATCCATACCACAGCTTTCTGCTTCTCATCCCCTCTGTATCAAACACCCTCCCCTTTTTGGTTAGGTTCAGCTTGTTAGTATACCATCAAAGACAAATGAATGTGACTATGTTCCTACAAATCATAGTGAGATATAGTCAAAATGCTTGGTATAAATCATTTCAACTCACAATGGATTAACAAAATATCATACAGGCAATTTCCATGATGACAAATTTTCCTTTTTGGCCACCTGCCAAACTCCTTATATCTCAGAAAATGTAGAAAACAACACTTGAAAATTGATTCTCTAAATATTGAATAGTTGACTATAAATCAAAGTCATAGAACAATGGTTCTCAAGCTTCCTAATGCTGTGATGTATTTTTATTGTTACAAAGGGGTAGTGACCAACAGGTTGAGAACCTCTGTCATAGAACATTTTTAAAAAATGAAATAACTTTAAGATGTTTTTGGTGTGTTTGAAAAGGTCCTAAAGGTTAGATAGAGGGTGATGACTTCCATTGGTGAAGAGGCTCACAGATCACCTAACTAAGAATCTAACAAAGAAAGAAGAAAAAATGTCAGATTCATATATATCTAAAATTGTAGCTTTAAATTTTAGATAATCAGTAGGGTGAACAGTGCCTAAAATGGTTTAGGCCAGGGTTGGCAATCTTTTCCTGTAAAGTGACAAAATATCTGTGGGCTGCATGTTCTGTATTGCAACTATTCACCTCATGACAGCCGACATAAAGAAAACATAAACAGATGAAGGTGGCTGTATTTATTTACACAATGTAAGTCATGGGGCAGATTTGGCCACAGATTATAGTTTGCTGACCTCTGGCTTAGGCTACACTTTTTACCTAGAGTAGGAATAGAGGAAGTTTGCTTACATTCTTATGACTTACAAGACAATCGTTTCTTGGTTAGAAGAGAAGGAGGTGGGAGCTAGAAGAAGATCACAGAATGGTAGTGATGCTAAAGTCAATAGAAATGTCAATCTGTTCAGAGAAGTTTATGGGAGCTATACACAGATAAATTTTTCATTGGTTTGTATTTTTGGGTTTTTTTGAAACTTAGTCTTCTAGTCACATTTTAATTTAAGAATATTAGAGGGTATATGTGTTTTGTTTATATACTTTGATTTTGTACCGATAGAGTCAAAGTTATAAGTGTGTCCTTCATCCATATAATGTGCACATGGGTAATACACGTGAATTACCCATTCCCTCTCCCCTTCCCCGCCAGCTTGATTTTCCTTGAGATTTACTTCCATGTGTGCACTTAAGTGTTGATCGATTAGGGAACTATATAAATCTTATTTGGACTAAAGAAAGAAGAAGGTGACCTTTTAATTTCAGGAATTCTTTTTCCCCATTAGCAAATTGAAAAGCTAAAGTAGACCAATAGGTTCAAGAATGCTTTCTTCAAATAAAGTCTTGTGAAGTTCCAGGATGTAAAACAAATTAAGCCATTGTCACTCTGATTAAAGCTGAAATGAGGGAGCCTCACCTCACAACTAAACTTGCCATATCGCAAGAAAGCAGGACTTTCCAGAATATGAAAACCATTATGGTAAATAAATATGAAGTCTCTAATTCTTACACCCTATGATTACGTGATTCAATTTATTTTGTTCCTGTTCTTAAGATTTCTCTAAAAGCAACCCAGTTAGTCTGATTTAACATAGAGTTACTATTTCTCTGTGTACAATGAACTCATCACCCATACTTGCTCAATTGCTCAAATAATTTGCATAAATATTTTAAATAACACAATCCAAAAGGCCTTGTGTTAGTGTCCACATGAAGTGATTAAATATTCAGATTTGATGCAGTTTTGCTTTTGTCGTTCTCATCTTGGCTACCATAAAAACATACTATGAGGGATAGTGTAATCAATTAAAATTTATTTTCTTACCGTTCTGGAGGCTGGGAGTCCAAGATCAAGGTGCTAGCATGATCAATCTCTGGTGAGCGCACTCTTCCTGGATTGTAAAGAGCTGCCTTTCACTGTGTCCTTCTGTGGCAGAGGAAAGAAGGAGAGAAAGAGAGACAGTAGCATGTACTCTGTGATATCTCTTCTGATAAGGCCACAAAGGCCACTAAGTCTGTTATGAAGACCTCATCCCCATAACCTCATCTAAGCCATATCATTTTTTTTTTTGCAGTTTTTGGCCAGGGCTGCAGTTTTTGAACCCACCACCTCCACTATATGGGGCCAGTGCCCTACTCCTTTGAGCCACAGGTGCTTTTGAGATAGTTTCACTTTGTCACCCTAGGTAGAGAGTTGTGGAATCTTAGCTCAAAATAATCTCAAACTCTTGGGCTCAAGCCATTCTCTTGCCTCAGCTTCCCAAGTAGGTGAGACTGCGGCTGGCTATTTTTAGAAATGGGGTCTTGCTCTTGCTCAGGCTGGTCTTGAACTCCTGAGCACAGGTGATCACCCACCTCAGCTTCCCAGAGTTCTTATGAGCCACCTTGTCATTTTCCAAAGGTCCCATCTCCAAATACTATCACATTAGAAGTAAGGATTCAACATATCAATTTTCTCCCTTCCCCAAATTGATGGAGAGGACCTGGAAAAAAACTAAACATTAATTTTCAACAATTGGTGTTAAGGAGAGTGTTATTTACTTTTCTGACAAATGTCTTTAGAAATCAGCAAATAAAAATTATCTTTTGCTTAGATCTATCTAGTTTACCTCATATTAAATAAATTTTGTCATCCTTATTATTTTTAACTTAATCAAATTCCATCCTCTAGTCAGAATTTTTATGATGAACTAACTTTTAGATAATATTGCTTGAGTGGCTAAAACATAAATTAGATGTTATAAATGTTACCACTGTGCTTGAAATGGACATGTCAATAGAAAGCATTGCCACCTTCAATTTTTTAAATAGTTAAATTAATATTTTAATTAATATTTGTATATATTTATGACATACAATGTTATGGTACATGCATATAATGTAGAATGCTTAAAATGAATATGTTTATTAGTTTGACTTAATCTTTAAATTTTTTTTGATTGGTTAAATATAGGAAGACCCAGTGACGTATTTTTTCTTCAAACACTCCAGATTTGAGTTCAGGCACTCATAGTCTCCTTCAACCAACAAGTATCTTGATTATGAAGGTGTTCTCAGAAGGTGTCTTTTTATATTACTGAAATTGAGTTACTTCTGTGAGCTTGGTCCACAGATTGACTTCAGGTTTTATATGAAGGAAATACTACCTGGGTAGTAATTGAGTTTGGGTTTTCATCAAAGGTGGAAATTGTCCTGCTTATAAGTTTTTATCTCTAGCAAATGCCTTGCTCCAGTTTCTAACACAATGTGGTGTACCAAAAAGTATAAGCTTTTGCAGTGTTTTATTGCCAGAAAGCATTTTCTGATCTGAGACTCAGGACAGCTCAGGAAGATAATACACAGAAACATCGGAGGAGTTGTTATAGCAATTATCTTTGGTGAGTACAATAAGCTTGCTCCCAAGATAGTTCTCGTTTTTTGGGTTTTTTTTAAAGAGATGTGCCATTTTTAACAACGTTTTGTCATAAACAGTTGTGCCACTTTCTGAAATCCCTTGTATTGTTCACTACTGTAACAATAAGAAAGTTTTCTTATTCTTTTATAACCTCACAATACATAATGCATAGTCACTACAATTATTCTGAGAGACAGCATGGTCTTACATTAACTCCATTTTATTTTCCACTTGAGGACACTATGTATCCTATTAGTGGTAGTGAACTTGATGCCATTATGTATAATTTCTTTCAGATGTGCTCAAGCACTTAACTTTCTGCTTCAAAATAATGCTTAAAGTAAGTCTGGTTTCTTTAGAGAGATTTCCCAGAGCAGAGAATTCAAGTCTAATTAAACACATTGCTTCCCATCAATGTTTTCTCTGAGCCCGTATCATTTCTTAAGAGGTAGACAGGTAACAAATCAAGTTTAGAAAGAACTTAGGTTTTGGGTGGACATTGGCAAAGACTGTAACTTACTGAAACACAATAGTGTAAGTGAATTAAAAGTAATTTATAAAATAATAATGTTTTTAAAGTTTCCATTTAGAGTTTTTTGTTTCACTCTGTTCTCTCATAATTGCACTGGCATAATCCTTTTTTTGTTTTTCCTCCTATGTTGAACATAGACATATGAACTTAAAAGAGATTTTTTGGAATTAGATGTCATGGTTCACTAAGTACCTACTGTGTGCCAATGTGTTAGACAAGTTATATAGCTTATTTATAGTCTTCACAAACCCCCAGATAAAGTATTACAGATTTGCAATTTCTTGTTCAAAACCTTGACAATAGGTATGTTCCAGAATTCAGAATTATTTGGCTTTTAAAAGATGATCAGGTGCATATACTGCATGTTCTATAATCAAGAAGAGCCCCTTCTTTGTTCAGCATTTTAGAGACAAGTAAAATAATACTTAAAGTGAAACATGAATCATCATACAAAATGGGATTTTAAAAAATCACCAAAATTGGCTTTACATAAGGTGTTATCACCCCCCAAAATCTCGCCATACTTTGGGGAAGGAAATTCAGAACAAAACAGAGGTCAGACAAAGGAGGAAGGACATCATGGAAAAAAAAATAGGACTATAAGCTGAGTGGAGAAAGATAATGATAGCATGGGCTTCCCAAAGGTAGTCAGAGAGACAAAACAGTTGTCGCGAGAGAAGGGCTGTGGGCTGAGCGGAAGGAGAAGGTACTTACTGAACCCAGGCTCCTTTGCTCATGTAAAAAAGGTCAGACCTAGTGGGTTCTGTATAGACTGCAGGATGACATAAACCTACCCATTGTACCAATATGATCAATTGCTATAGCGCCTGGATATTTATTAAACTATATTTTAATAACGCCTACCAATGCCAAGCACCAGGGATAAAGCAATGAAAAAAGATGGGCCTGTCTTACACTTCTGACCCCAGTACTTATTAGCTGTATGACTTCAGCAAAATTATTCAACCACTTCATGCTGCAGTCACTTCATTTGTAAAATAGGATAATATCTACTTCATGGAAATTAAGGGGTGATAATTATATATAAAGAATTTAACACCGTACCTAGCACAAAAATGACATAATATTAGTTATCCCCAGAATTTTATTCTTTGGGACTGTCAGCTTCTCCAACCAAAGGAAAAGTATCTACATTCTGAGAGTATTTTCAGATAGTAAATCAGAGTAGAAAGTACCAAATGCTGGTCAAATAAAATTGCAGTCCAATCAGTAATCCAGATGAGTTCACTGTTTTGGCTTCAACCCTAACTTATTGTGCTACCCTGAATGAGTCATTTAATAGCATTGGCTTTCCTCTCTGTGAATTGACCTTTGCTCTTTAATTCAAGGGTATTGGAGGAGGCTTTGGGGATAAATAAAGAAAAATAATTTCTTTATTTAATAGACTACTTCAAAGAGAACTCTCTTGAACTTGTTGATTGATAGACAGGAAAGGTACGTACTAAGACAAACTTCTCTTGAATTACTATACCAGAATCTCCATAGGTGACTAGTGTAAGCAGAATCATTCTGAATAATGATATCTTTTCTCAATCCTGCAGTAAAATACTCATTCAACAGTTCTGTGCTCATTTGAATACAACTGTTATTTTCTTCCAATTCAAAAAATTGGGACTTGTTAAGAGAACAGATCTATTTCAGTTGCTTTTAAAATGCAGGCTGATAATCCAGAGGATGATCATATGTTTTATGAAACTGTTAGCTGCTTGGCATCACCAATAATGTATTTTATTGACTAATATCTACAAGAAAAATTAGCTATTGTGCTCTGCCTACCTTTATTATGGGGTCATGCAAAGAAAGAGTCTAGGCCTAGGGTATACCCAATGTCTTGGGGGCATAATTAGGAAAGCAGTTGAAAGGAAATAATTAATTGGATGTCCTCTGTTTATTTATATATTTGCTATAAGTGAGATATAGAGAATCTATATTTAAACTTCAAGCAGAAAGCTGCTATCCTGAATACAAGAAATATTCATGAAAAAGTTTGGATCATATGCTTATGGCACCTATTATCTATGAGACACAGTTTTTAAAGTTTTAGGGCAGTAACCATGGGGCACAAATACATTCTCTTCTGTTTGGAATGGAAAAGTAAAGTCCTCAAACTTAGTGAATAGACCTAACATCTCCCTTCTAAACATGAAGGCGTTTGGTCTCTATTTTCTCATCCTCCAATCACTCTTCAGTCTTATTCCTGAAGACTTTTTCATTCATTGCCATCTTACTCTCTTTACATGGAACCCTTTTCTGTTCTCCCTTCTTCCAATCCCCTGGTTAACTCATACTTCCTGTCTCAGATTATTTGCCACTCTGTATGGGGAAACTTCACTGACCTCCAAGTCTTGGTTAAGTGTCCCTTCTTTGTTCTCACACAGCACTTCTCTCTCTGGATGCTAAGAGTTCCTCTATTTGTTTATCTCTTCCACTTGACAACAAGAAAATTGAAGACAGAGAAAATATGTCACATTTACCACTGAATTCTCAGTGCCTAACACAGTTCTAGTCACATAGAAGACACTTAGAACATATCTATGGAAAGGTGTCTGAATAAATGAGGACACTTGGATGAAATAAACAAGGGACTTCGGATTCTCTAGTTCATTATAGCAATGCCTAAATCAACACAACTTAGTATGCGTAGCTTGGGAATGAATGCTCAGGAGGCCATCCATTGACCTGGCAGCTCTGTGTCATCAGAAAGTTCTAAATTGAGTTCAGAGTTTAAATACAGTTATGGCTATAACTTCAGTGACAGAAAAACATGTCTTAGCAGCTCGTTGGTGGCTTTGTTGATGAGAACAAACAGAATGAGAAATGGAAATCTTATTAAGCTTGAAGTATTTTTAGCCAGAGAACATTGGCATTAGACTGTCAGAAAACCAAATGGAAGGAAATTGTGATGAACAGTAAATACATTAGTGAAAATGGTCAAGTGGGATTACAGTTCAAAGAATTGCTTACTATTTCTACCATATCACAGCCTGGTTGCCCGGCAACCCCTCTAGGGAGTTGCACAGCACGATGACATATTAGATCCTAATTTCAGAAGTGGACTGACATGCCAAAACCATTAAGTCTTGCAGTCTGGCTTGCATTAACTCTGTCACCTTATTAAATTGTGGATAAGCCTCATCCTTTGCCTACGCAAAGGGTAAAGTCCATCAGAAGAGCACTCAATTGATGCAGGTACCCTGAGATGTGTTGGATGTCTTTAGGATTGTGAAATTCAACTTATATACACATTGGATTACCTATGACTTCTCACACCCTTTCCACCCTTAGGATACCAATTATGGAAAGTGATACCTAGGTTGGCTCCAAAATGAGGAGGAGAAAGAAGACATGGTTTCCATTCCATCTGAGTCTCATCTTCCTTCTGATCTCTCATTTTACTACCCACTTCCACTTTCCCATAAAAGGAAAACAGCAAACTATAGAGAGAATATTTTTATTACCATATTTGATTAATCAATAGGAGAAAAGAAAATCTTAATAGAAAATAGGTGAAAGGGCATTAGCAAATCCACTTACAAAATAAACAAGTAAATGAGTAAATGAATTAATAAAATCAAGTTAGCATTTGCTAAAGATTATCATATGCATTCTACATGCACTTAAGTTAATATACACTGATTGGTACTATTAATATCATCTTTAATTTTTACATAAGGAAATTAAAGCACAGAAAGTTTAATTAACTTTGTACAGGTCAAATATCTTGTAAATGTGAATACCTGGATTCAAACCAGGGTGGCTGACTCCAAAAGCCACATTCTCAGACATAGAACTGTACTATCTTTCAAGAAGAAATGATAAAAGCTAATAAGTACATCAAAATGTTATCACTTGTAATCAAAGAATTACAAATCAAACCAAAGGTAACCTATTATTTACCAATTTAGCTATGATTTCGTACAATGATAAAATTCAATGTAGACAGTGTTTGTATAGCATTTGAGGTAGGAATTACTACTGTATTCCCAAATTTTTGTTTAGTTATCATTGTGGGATTCCAAAAGATTAGGAGTGTAATCTAATGTGTGAACTCTCCACATTAACCATCATATACACTTTTAGTGAAGAGTAGGCAGTCTTTGTGATCCTTTTCTTGCATCCTATGTTATAGTTTTGGTTATGTTTATTAAAAGTACTTTTATGTCTGTTGAAACCACAAAAAAAAAAGAAGAAAAGTTTATTAAAAAATTCAGTGTGGATGGCACCTGTGGCTCAAAGGAGTAGGGCACCGACCCCATGTGCTGGAGATGGTAGGTATAAACCCAGCCCCAGCCCCAACTCAAAACTGAAAAAAAAAAAAAAATTCCAGTGTAGACAAGAATAAAGTGAGATGGACATGTCCAAAACCTGCTGATAGGAATATTAATTAATACAAAATTTCTAGACTAAACCTAGGTATTGTGCATTAAGATACTTTGAAAACCTTATTATACCCCTCAGCCAAAGAAATTTCTCCTATAGAAATAATTAGAGTTTCAGACAATCTTTTTGTTTTGTTTTGTTTAGTAGGCCCTGGCTGGATTCGAATCCACCAGCCCTGGAGCATGTGGCCAGTGCCCTAACCCACTGAGCTATGGGCACCTAGCCAGTTTCGGGTAATCTTGAACATTGAATAATATTTACTAAAACACCATTCAGCACTGTAAAAAATTGGAAGTAATAGAAAGTCCAAAATGAGGGGACTGTTATGTAGCTATTAAGGAATATCTACAGAATTAATAGCGTCATGGAAAGATTCAGTGTAACATGAAGTGAAATTAGCAGAATATAAAACTGTCTGAGTGACCCCAATATTATTTATCCCCTCATATACACACACAATTATTTTTCAGAGCACGAGAACAAAGACAGTGGGGGGGAAAGAATGATTCTATGAAATATATAAAACATTAATAACACATTTTTATTTTGGATGACATAATAATAGTTTGTCTTTTATTCTTAACTTTTATATTTCTAAATTATTTTCATGAGCATTTATTTTTAATGCGAAAGTATTAAAAAATAACCCAAGCCCCCAATAAATCTCACCTGACTTAGATGACCAGAAAGCTACTCTAGTGAATAATTATGCCAACTATTATTGATAGTCAGTAGCTCAATATGTTTACTACTCTCATTTAACATTTTAATTGGAATAAATATCTTCAACTTCTTGAAACAGAAGTGAGAATATTATGAACACTTCTGTTAAAACAACAATCTTTAGAGCAACATGGTTCTTTACAGTTTACATAGCCTTTTCCCCAAAATCACAAAGCTCATCTGATTCTAAGACAAGCTTTGAGTAGGCAAATCCTAATATTAAAATTTCAGAAAAGGAGCAGGAGAAGACTACTGTACTGTTACATGTGCAAGGTCAAGTTCACCTTCTCTACTTTCCGCACTGAGTTAAGCAGATGAAAAGTTGGCTTGGCCAGGATAACATAATAGAATCAGTAATGGAGTCAAGGCCCAAATCTGTGATGAAGCTCTTTGATTTTAAACCTGGCACACTTTAACAATAGAAAAATAACATGGTCATTCTGTAAGGGAAACCATATAGGGAGCATTTCCATTTTTCTGAGCTTCTGCTATAGGCAGATGTAGCAAACATCATGGAGCATGTAGGCTTTCAAGTAGACTAGATTCAGAATTCTGTCCATAACTACAGGTTTGCTCCCTGATCTTTACAAGTTCTTAAACTTTCTAGGCCTTGGTCTTCTTGTCTGAAAAAGCAGGAATAGGAATGTTTCCATCTGTAATGCCATAAAGATTAAATGGGATATGTAATATGTGTTTGATGCTTTCTAAAATTGTGCAGAGCAGCTATTGCTTGGTCTCTCCTGACTCCCACCCACCCACTACATTCTTGATGCACCATCACAGTCTTGATTCAAGCCTACCCATCTTCCTTTTACATTCAAGAGGACACTGAGTTAAGTACCATCCTGCAAGGAAGTAAAATAGAACACAATGGGTATAAATCCTTAAAATGCTCACTTTCCCTAGATTCCTTCTTAGAACTTTATACATTTGCTGGAAGAGTGTTCAAGCTAATATAACCCATCAAGTCTTTTTCATGCTAAAAATAAGAAGCTACATGGATAATGCATCATTCAGTCATACAATCAACTTAGAGAATGTTAGTTGAACAAAATGCAATTTTTGACTGCCTGTGACCAAGGCCTTCTTAAATCTTTTATTTTTATTACTTTCTTTTTAAACATAGAACATCTGGCTAAAAGATATGCAATAGGAAAATGCACATACATTTTATCTCATCACTCAGAGGGCTTTATCCTAAGTCTAAAAGCTTTTGGCTAAAATGTTTAAACACTAGAGATGTATTTTGAATAACAAGAGAAATTGAAAGGATTTCAGCTCATCTGTAGTTCCAGTTCTTGGCAGGAGGTACCTTGTTGAATTGATTTTTCAAATGCATATAAGACATCAAGCTTGCAGATCCTAACCTTTCCAACAAAGTATTAGCAAGCCTCAAAAAAATAAGGAAAATCTTAAGTCATTTAGTATCTCACCCTGAAAGAGGAGAGTCTGGAGACACTGGTAGCAATCTTCATGGAATGAAATTTTCCAAATGAATTTTGGATAAATAAGGCCAATTCTTAACTACTTGTATGAATAGAGAGAACAGACTGAGTAAAGGTCTCATTTGAGCAACCTCCTGCCACAAAACTTTTGTCCAAAGTTCCAAAATTGGTGATTTTGGTTTCCTCTTCTCTTCCCACAATTGCTAACCTTGTAGTGGGAATGTTGAATGAGATATTGACATTCAATAACTACGAGGAGAGGCCAAGAGGTAATCCTACCTCAAAAGAACCAATCCTTTAAGAGCCAGATGCTACCCAATCACAGTACCTGTGGTTGGCATGGCTGCATAAAGCCCTTTGGTGTCCCACTGTGGTTCATTCAAAGTATAAACTTCTAAATTATATGATTAACAGTGTTAATGTTCAACAGAACTCTCATTTTATCCTTCATGATTACTTTTATTCCTTCCTTTAAGATACCTAATATGAATGATGGACAGATCCTTTTTCTCATTCGTTTTGTGGTTGCCCTCACCTTTCTGGTGTCCCAAGTATAGATTTAGCCTACATGGTAGATAAAATAATTATTTTTCAAAAGTAGTAGTAGTAGTACTGAACTATTTGTGTTTTTGAGGGAAACATTTTTTTTTTTATTTATGGACAACTGGTTGTCATTCCCTTGCTCTTCTTGTATTCATTGTTCCTATCTCGACTGGAGCATTGAATAATGCTGCTGTGAAATTACATTACATATTTTATACAAAAGCTTGTAAAATATGGAATATTCTCCTACTCAATTTTATACTGTTATAGCAGAATACCTGAAATTGAGTCATTTAAAACAAGCATAAATTTATTGGCTCAGATTTTGGGGGGCTGGGAAGTCCAATATTGAGGTGCTGGTATCTGGCAAGGGCCTTCCTGCCGCATCACCACAGGGCAGAAGAGGAGAGGGTGAGACTGAGCAAGAAGCAGCTGAACTTGCCCTTTTATGATGGAGCCAATCCCACCCACAATTCTGGAGTCCTCATGGCCTAATCACCTCTGAAAGAGTTCACCTCTTAATACCATTAAGACAGCAATTCATTTCAACTTAAGTTTTGGAGGGAACAAACATTCAAACCATAGCAAATATAATACAAAAATGATGGATGGGTTTTACAGGGATTTCTCTGTTTATATGTCTGTATTCCCTAAAGGCGGACCTGGTGTTTCTTTCTTTCTTATAGCTTCTTTGCCTGCAACAGTGCCTGGTACACAGCAGGCATTCAATCAATGTCTGATAAATGACCTAACAAATTCTCAGGATGTAAATTGATTTTTCTCCTTTTGGTGTTCTGGGTTGCATTTCTTGCATGACGAGAAAGAGAGTTTTGAAAATTTCCATGGTTGCTTATAGTCAAACTGTCGTAGAGACAGAGTCCAATCCCAGATGACCTTTCTAATGCCCCGACAGTATCCTTTCCACTACACCACCGGTGTTTTAGGAGCCATCTGCTTTAACTTTGTGGTGGCCAAGTTAAATAAGTAACTGAACTGATAGCAAGCAGGTCTCTGAGAAGTTTACATGTTAGGGATAGCTATAAAAGAACTGCCTTCCTTAAACGTAGCTACCAAAAGTAGTTACAATCACTCATAAATATGGATACAAATATTTGATTGTCAGATCAAATATTGCTAATTCCTAAAGATAGAAGAATCATTTTTTGGTCTTGGAAAACTCTTCTCGCTTTCTCTGGGCTCTCAGCCAGTTTCTCAGTTTTCTCAATTTCTGGCTGAGAATTTTGCATTCCTGAGTGAGGAGTCTACGGATTTGAGAAAGATGAAAAGGAAGCTAGAATTTCTTGCTGGCTACTTTTTTCCCCTTAAATCTTGTACCACCCCTGAAACACTGTTTAAATGGGGGGAAGACACAGTAGAGGAGGGATAACAATAGAATGTGCAAGAAGAGGGGCAGTGCCTGTGGCTCAGTGGGTAGGGCGCTGGCCCTATATACCATGGTGGGTTCAAACCCAGCCCCGGCCAAACTGCAACAAAAAATAGCCTGGCATTGTGGCAGGTGCCTGTAGTCCCAGCTACTCGGGAGACTGAGGCAAGAGAATCACCTAAACGCAAGAGCTGGAGGTTGCTGTGAGCTGTGATGCCACAGCACTCTACTGAGGGTGATAAAGTGAGACTCTATCTCTAAAAAAAGAAAAAAAAGAAAACACACAGGAAAGAAAAAAGCCATGAAGTATATGGCACATTTTCTAGGAAGAGTTCACAAATTTAACTGTCCTACCTCGTACTAATAAACTATGAAGTGCCATGTAACATGAATGGTGTTTATTTCTTGATATTCATTTTAGAAATAGTTTTATTCTCAGATTTTTAAATTTTGTTTTATTTTTGGTAATTTCTTAGTAAATATTACTTTTATAAGTAGATACACACTAAACATCATAGTTATTTTCATTTCGTATAGAGAGGGAAGAAAAGAGAAAATGAATGAAGGGAGGAAGGGAAAAGTATCTCTTCTGGTAAAACTGGGTGATACTGCCTAACCTGGCAGCAGAACAGTGCTGCTAATGGAGAGGAGGTGATAAAATCAGCATAAATGACAAACTCCTCAAAGGGACTTTGTCTTTTGATTCCCTAAAGTTCTTCTCCACTCACCAGGTAGCAAAATACCATAAATACATCACTTCCGCCGTGGATACCCTCTTACCAATTTCTCTGGTCTTCTTCAGAGGATCCCACAGGTGTTCAACCTCAGCTCCCCTTATAAATTTATGTTCCTAATTCCCCAAATTGCATATTGTTTCTCACCATGATCCCTGCTCATATCTCTCTTACCCTGGTTCGTGTCTTTCTTACCTGTGAAAATAAACACAGTTTGATCTCTGTTAACTGGTAATTGATGCCAATTAGCTAATACATTAACTATGGCTCCCCAAAATTTTTTGAGTCTTTTGTTATAAGAGAGTGTATTAGGTACTTTGAGAAAAGCATAAAGAAGTAGCCATCCTTATTCTATATCCAGGTTTGGGAGACTAGCAATAAAATAGGAACAACTAAGTAATGCTAGAGATGTAAAATACTAGTGGCAACAATGCAAACTAATATAAATTGTGTTATGTATTTAAGGAATTAATGGTATCAGATGATTTGGACAGTTGGAGATTTTATTTATTTATTTATTTATTCATTTATTTTAGAGGCAGAGTCTCACTTTATCACCCTTGGTAGACTGCCATGGTATCACAGCTTACCACAACCTCCTCCTCCTGGGCTTAGGTGATTCTCTTGCCTCAGCCTCCTGAGTAGTTGGGACTACAGGTGTCTCCCACAATGCCTGGCTATTTTTTTGTTCTTGCAGTTTGGCCAGGGCCAGGTTTGAACCTGCCACCCTCAGTATAAGGGGCGGGTGCCCTACCCACTGAGGCACTGGCACTGCCCAACATTTGGAGATTAAGACGTGAGTTTGAGACCCACATCTGCCACTTCTTTGATTAGTTAGAGTCTTGTAATTCCTCTGGGTTTCATTTTCCTTATCAATAAATTTGATTCTGTAACATAAAAAGGTTCTTCATAGGATTGAAAGTTATTAAATATCTATGAAATATCATATCCATGAATGTAGCACTATAATTAATTCCCTTCAATACGTTCATTTACTTTATCACCTCCATGTGATAGGCTGCTTGGTATATCATGTCAAATCAATTCTGTTCACCATGAAAGATGCCTAGGATAAAACCAGTCAGGAACAAGCAAGACATCTGAGTCACAGAAGCAGTCACACATTTAGATGGAATGTCAAATACTTCCACTGACCCCTGCACCCTAGAAGATAACCAGTCATTTCTCAAAGTGATCAAGAATACCAGAATATTCAATAAAAGAGGCTGGGAAAATTGGATAGTATCATGTAGAAGATTAAAACAGGAGCCATGTCTCTCACTACTCACTAAAATTAATTCAAGATGGATAAAAAAGTTAAAAGCATGAAACCATAGGGATTCTAGAAGAAAATGTTAGAAAACCCTTGCTAGATATCAGCCTAAGCAAAGAACTTATGAAGACCCCAAAGGCAATCATAGAAACAAGGGAACTTAATAAATGGAACTTGATTAAATTAGAAGGCTTCTGCACAGCCAAGGAAACAACCAACAGAGAAAATAGACAACCTACAGAATAGGAGAAAATACTTTCATGCTGTACATCTGAGAAAGGGCCGTCAACCAGAATCTACAAAGAACAGAAGCAAATAAGCAAGAAAACCATCAAACAATCCCAGTCAAAAGTGAGCAAAGGACATGAACAGAAGCTGTTCAAAAGAAGATAGACTAATGGACAAAAAATATATTAAAAAATGCTCAATGTCACTCATCATCAGAGAAAGACAAATGAAAACTACCATGAGATCTCACCTAACCCCAATGAGAATGGCTTTTATCAAAAACTCCCAAAGCAATAGGTGCTGGTGTAAAGGCAGAGAGAAAGAAACACTTATATTCTGTTGGTGAGACTGCAAATTAGTGCAACGTCTGTGGAAAATACTATACATACTCCTCAAAGAAGTAAAAGTAGACCCACCATTTAATCCAGCAATCCCAGTGCTGGGTATTAACACAGAAGAAAAAAATCTTTTAATCAAAAAGACCCTGCACTAAATGTTTATTGCAGCATAATTTACAATTAGAAATATGTAGAATCAACTCAAGTGTCCATCACTTCAAGTGGATTAATAAAATGTGGTATATGTACACTGTGGAGTATTACTTAGCCATAAAAATGAATTAATACCTTTTACAATAATCTGGATGGAACTGGAGGCCATTCTCTTACATGAAGTATTGTAAGAATGGGAGAATAAGCACCACATGTCCTCACTATTAAATTGGAACTATCTAATCAACATTCATGTGCACAGATGAAGTAAAACTCAACAGAAATCAAGCAGTTGGGAGGAGGGAGAAGAGGAAGGCTGAAATCACACCTAACGGGCACAATATAGACTATCTGGGTAATGGGCACACTTACAATTTTGACTCAAGCAGCACAAAAGCAACCCATGTAATCAAAACATTTGTACCCCATAATATTCTGAGATAAAAAATTAAAAAAAGGAATATCAGACTAAAAATTTTACATAAGTAATATTGATAAAGGAAAATTATGTGAAACTTATTTTCAAAATCTTCTTTTTAAAACATGGTTTCTCATCATCAAGAAGTTTTTAGACGTCACAAAGAAGACAGAAGAGCATAACCTCTATCTTATTTCCATTACAATCCTGGTGAACAATTATCAGACTGAAAAGGAAGATTTCAAGTAATCATAAGGGCTTGTATCCTCTTGTGTACTTTTTCACTTAATTGGACTTTGGCTTTAAAGGGGCTCCGACGTTCAAAACTTGTAAAGTAATAGAAGACACCCTGATTCCTTTAAAAATGCCAAACCTCTCAAATAGTACTTGTGATGGTAGATATACTGTTGATGTCTGAGAGATAATAGAAACTGGGGCATTGCCAGATGGATACAGATTGACCAATCATACTTTAAAGAGAAAAAAAGCAAACTTCTGCAAATTTAATAATAGATTTTGTGAGTTTATGATTGACCCATAGGAGAATCCTGGAATTGCTTGTGTATTAAATGATTTATAAGCCTTTTCATAATCTTATGACTCTTGGGTTACTAAAAGTCACACTGTGAATGTGGAAAATTTGTAGACATTTCTTTTCAGTCTGTTAATGCTTTCTGTGTATTTAGCATTTGCTGATTTCCAAGGCACTTTCACACTATTTCTTGAATTCTCATAATAGTTCTATGGGTTAAATATAGCTTTTGTCCAAGAGAAAAAAGTTAAAAAAATTAAACCTTGTTCAGGATTACAAGGGAACAAAGCTAACGAATGGAAGATCCAGAATGCTAACCTGAACTTGTGATTGTTGCTCCAGTGTCCACAGCAATCACATTCCTTCTGTGACCATCAAATTTACAGACATGAAGATATCAGGGGAACACTTATTTTGGAATTTTTTAACTGCTTAATAATAGAATAATTTATTTTGCAAATGAATACAATCCCCTTCAATGCAAAAGTCAAGCTAACAGCTAAATAGAGCAGATATAGGACAGATAACCACCCAAGTCCCTACATCTTTAAATCCTAAATTAGAAATTTATTTAATGGCTTCGATTAGTTAACAGATCAAATTTTTGTTGGACATTTGCTACATACCATAAATTGCTTAATTTCTGAACCAATGTCAAATAAATTGGCACTAGAATAACTTCAATCTAAGTAATCATTGATAATTCCTACAAAAATATTAAATCTTTGTTTTCTTTTTCTGGTTTTTATCATATTGGAGGTCATGGGTTTGAACATAGGCCATTCTATATTTACATATTTTTATGCAACTAATCATGACAAAATAATAGACTGTGATCCAATATTTGTGTTTATTTTATCATCATCTTACCTCATATTTAAATTCTTGATTCAAAAATATTATTTTTTAATCAACATGATCCTTCTTATATATGCAGCTAACCAGATTAAAAATCTCTAATTTATTAATAATCCTGCTGAAAATATTGATTAAAATAAAATTCCCTCGTTGTTATTTGTCTACCTAGTCTTTTTTTGCTTTTTACTTAGTTGGATTCAAGATCTACCTAGTTTTATATGACCACTATCACTACTGCACTTCTCCTGATACACACACAGAATCACACAATTTCATTTAGGAAAATTTGAAGATTTCTTCAGGAACACATTTAAAGTCATATACGACTTATTCCTAGGCATTTATATTAGGCTAAACCAAACACTAATAGCCAGTGACAAATAAATATTAGTCCTTTCAACTCCATTCCTTTCAATTTTCTTGAGCATTACCCTTGTTTCTCTCTCCTTTACATTTACATTCTAAGGTAAAACAGCCACCCAATGTTTTTGGCTTAGTTCCCCCATATGATAAGTCCATTTGTCTATATCCAGATGTCAGTGCTTTCCAGGACATTGTTGTTGTTTATCCTCCAATCTTTTCTTAGCTACTAATCTGTCACCTCCAAAATCTGCTTTCTAAACCTTGCCATATGTGATGGTTCATCCTTTTAAAGAGAGAAAGATCCAAGAGAGAAGCAATCATGCTACCAAACAAGAAATGATAGTTTGTCAAATCTTTTATCTCCAAGGGATACCCACCACCCCCGACCCTGGGAAAGAGGCCACTCCCTTAAAAGTCTTTAAAATATGCTACATCCATGGGTTCTTTTTTAGTTATCCCTATAGAAAATTCATCTGGAATAAGGTGTACCACAGGCATTATGTTTCAATCATTTTTCGGGGCCTAATTATCCCTGAGAAAGCAAGTAAGAGAGTAAAGTTACTAATGCTCAGCTAAATATGTCTGCTTAATTGGCAGTAAAATAAGTAATATCATTTTCTATGAGTCAAAAATATTCATTAAAACTGCTGATTTATAACCATTCTGCAGCAGTATTCATTAGAATATTTGGCCAATAAAATGACAATGTTTGAAAAATGATGTTGTAGGGCTACTAGAGGAAAAATTCCAGTTTAAAGACATATATCATTTAATCCTGAAATTATAAATCTGCTTCATATTACAAAGTTATTTTACATACAAGTATGACAAAAATGGGAAATGACTTATGTTATTAAAAGAAAATACACTACATTTGACCATCAGACCAGCCATGAGATTACCAATTCAAGAATTTGAGACTAATTTATTTGGTTTTACAAATCTTATCTGTTAAAGTAAAAATAGACCTGGTACAAATCTTATCTGTTAAAGTAAAAATAGACCTGGGATTCATAGTAGGGGGGGTGAGAAAGAGAGAGAGAGAGCAGGGAATGAGAGAGGGAAAGATGGGGGCAGGGAGAGATAAAAGCAGTGAGAGAACAGCAGTGCAGTGTGGCATCATAAAGAAAGAAAAGAAAAATGCCATCTAGGTATTTTCTTAAATATAGAAAAACGTAGTATGAGGTCAGGCGCTGTGGCTCATGTCTGTAATCCTAGCACTCTGGGAGGCCAAGTTAGATGGATCGTTTGAGTTCAGGGTTTCAAAACCAACTTGAACAAGAGTAAAAACCCCTCTATTAAAAATAGAAGAAAACTAGCTGAGTGGTGTAGCAGGAGCCTGTTGTCCCAGCTAGTTGAGAGGCTGAGGCAAGAAGATAGCTTGTGCCCAAGAGTTTGAGTTTGTTATGAGTTGTGACAACATAGCACTCCACCCAGGGTGACAGAGTGAGGTTCTCTCTAATAAAAAAAAAAGAAAAAGGTGGTGCCTGTGGCTCAAAGGAGTGGAGCGCTGGCCCCATATACTGGAGGTGGCTGGTTGAAACCCAGCCCTGCCCCCCCCCAAAAAAAAAGAAAGAAAGAAAGAAAAACTTTGTATGGCTTAAGCTTATTATAATTCTGTTAGGAAGACTCAGAATAAAAACAAGTACAAAACACTGCAAGGGAGCATCACTGGCAGAGCACTATAGAAGGATGCATGAGGGAAAATGCAAAACCCAGATGGAGTGAATGCCCACAGCCTCAATACCCACATTCCCCACTTAGATAGCCTAACCATGTAGCCACAGCCACAGCCACTGCCACTGCCACAGGGAGACCCAGAACAGCAATCTTCTGTAACACTTGCATCCATGGAGAAAAACTCACCCAGCTCCTAACCTGCTCTTCTAACATCTCCCTGGAGACCTAGCTACAACTCTAAAGTAGATAGATCCCTTGACACCAGCTTGGACTATGACAACCAAAAGGAAACAGGACAACACAAAACAACTGCTTTAAGGCTATCAGTGCATCTGCCTTTCTGCAGGATCGATCTTCTGGACACATACGTGCCATCTAAGGGCAACATCTTCTTACTAAATAGAAGATTCTCAGCAAAGGAGACTAGGGGCTCCATAACCTTATCTCCCATGAACTGAGAAAAGAGGTTTAAGATGAGCAGAAACCAGCAAAAGAACTCTGTCAACATGAAAATAACAAGCTAATTCAACCCCCCCCCAAAAAATCACAAAAATGTACAGCATTAGATCCCAACCAAAAGGAAATTATTGAAATGTCAAAAATGGAATTCAGAATATAGATGACAAATAAGAAGAATGGGGATGATGACAAAGATGAAAGCCACCACAAGGAAGCCAAATAGGTGTTTCAGTACATGAATTAAAAACAATAAAAAAGTTTCTAAACAGATAGACAATATAAGTATAGATGTAACAGAACTTAAAGAAATGAAAGAATCATGTATGGAATTTTGAAATACATCAGAAGGCTTAAAAATCTGACTACAATAAGCAAAAGAAAGAATTTCAGAGCTTGAAAATTAAAGCTCACAACTCTTATAAAACAATAATATAAGAAGGAAAATAACATGTGAACAGAACAGTATCTCACATATCAATACTCAGAGAGAACATGAATGGTCATAATCTTCCATTTAAAAGACACAGACTGGCTTAATGGATTACAAAACACAACTCTAACATGTGCTGACTCCAAAAAACCTATCCAATAATCAAGGACTCACATAGCTAAGGTAACAGGATGGAAAAAATACTCTAGATATATGGAAACCAAAAAGATCAAGTATAGCTCTTCACATATCAGATAAAATAGACTTTTAATCACCAATGAAAAAAAAAGACAAAGAAGATCATTATATAAGAATAATGAAAGCTAACTAACAAGAAGATGAAATAATTCTAAATATATATGCATCTAACACAAGAGCTCCCAATTCATAAAGCAAATTAGGCTACATGTAAGCAAAGAAATAAACAATAGCATTGCAATTTGGGGGGACTTTACACACCACTAACAAGAGGTGCATAGATCATCTAAGCAGAAAACCAGTAAGGAAACATTGGCCTTATATGGATCTCTAAAACAAATGGACCTATCAGATATTTACAGAACATTCTACTCCAAAACATCCAACTAACTCATAACATTCATTCTTCTCATAAGCACATGGGACATTTTCCAACATTGATCATTTTTGGGCCCCAAAACATGTCCCAGCAAATTCATAAAAATCAAAATCATATCAAGTATTTCTCAGACCACAGTGGAATAAAATTAGAAATCAATTACAAGAACTCTCAAATATACACTAAGTCATGGAAATTAAACAATCTGCTGCTAAACCACACTTAAGTCAATGATGAAATAAAGATGAAAATTAAAAAATTCTTCTAACTGAAAAACAAAGGGGATATAAGCTTTCAAAATGTATGGACTACAGAAAAAGCAGTGGTAAGAGGAAAATGCATGGATTAAAAGACTACATCAAAAGGACAGAAGGATCACAAATTAATAACAGAATGTAATACTTCTAGAAACTAGAAAAAAGAATAAACCAAACACAAAGCCAGCAAAAAAAAAAAAAAAGAAAGAAAGAAAGAAATAACAAGGATCAGAGGAAAACTAAAACAAACAAACAAACAAAAACCTAAATAAAAAAAAAATGCAAAGGATCAATAAAATAAAAATAGCCCTTTTGAAAAGATAAAATTCATAGACCACTAGCCAGATTAACAGGAAATATAAGAGAAAGGACTTTCAAAAAGAAGACATTACAAGTGATACCACAGAATTAAAATTTCATCTGTGAATACTACAAGAAGTTCTATTCATGCAAGCTAGAAAATATACAAGAAATGGGTAAAATCTTGCTAATGCACAATCTCCCAATTCTGAATCATGAAGAAATAGAAATCCTGAATATATCAATAACGAGTAGCAAGATTTAAGCAGCAATTAAAAAAAAACTCTGAACAATAAAAACAAATCCCTAGCCCAAATAGATTCACAGCCAAATTTTACCAGATCTATAAAGAACTGTCACTTATTTTGTAGAAATTAGTCCAGAATATCAAGAGGGAGTAACTCATTCTATGAAGCTAGTTAGAAAGGACCAAAGTCAGAAAGGACATTACAAAAAAGAGAGAGAGAGAGAGAAGAAAAGAAAACTCAAGACCAATATCCCTTATAAACATGATGCAAAAATCCTCAAAAAAAAAAAAAAACTAGCAAACTAAATCTACCAGCACATCAAAGAGATAATTCATCATGATCCAGTGGATTTTATCCCAGTGTTGCACGGATGTTTCAATATATGAAATCAATAAATGTTTTTACAACATAAACAGAAGCATAAGACCATATGATCATTTCAGGAGATGCAGAAAATGCATTTGATAAAATCTAGCACACTTTCATGATAAAAACCCTCACCAAACTAGGAATATAAGAATCATATCTGAAAAGGGTAAAAGCCATATATGACAAATCCATAGTCAACATCATATAGAATTGAGACAAATTGAAAGCATTTCTCAAAAGAACTGGAATGAAACAAGGATTCCTACTACTACCACTTTTATTCAACACAGTTCTGGAAGTCCCAGCACTATGACTCTGAGAGGGAGGATCAAACAAAAGATGCAGGGTATCTAAATTGGAAAAGAGGAGGTAAAACTATAGCTCTTTGCTGAAATATGATCTTGTATCTAGAAAATCTCCAAGATTCTACCAAAACTCTTCTGGAATTTATAAGTAAATACAGCAAAGTCTCAGGTTAAAAAATCGATGTATACAAATCGGTGCCATTTCTATATTTAAATCAATCAAACCAAGAGTCAAATAACAGACTGAATACCATTCCAATAGCTACAATGAAAATCAAATACCTAGGAATATACTTAACTAAGGAGGTAAAAGATCTCTACAAAGAAAACTGTGAAACTCTGAGGAAAGAAATCAGAGGATAAAACAAATATATAATGCTCACAGATTAGTCAAATAAACATTGTTAAAAGTAATTTACAAATTCAATGTGATTTCCATTGAATTAGCAAAGTCATACTTCATGGATCTAGAAAAAAATTAATTCTATGCTTCATTTGGAATCAGAAAAGAGCCTGATTAGCCAAAGGAAACTTAAGCAAAAAGAACAAGTCTAGAGGCATCACATTACCAGACTTCAAACTATACTGCAAAGCTAGAGTAACCAAACAGCATGATGTTGGCACAAAAATGGAGGCATAGACTAAAGAAACAGAGTATAGAGCTCAGATATAAAACAATCCACATATAGCCAACTGATCTTTGATAAAGTAGACAACAGCATACACTGGGAAAATTTAGTTCTGTTCAGTAAACAGTGCTGGGAAAATAGGATAGCCATATACAGAATAATGAAACAGGACCCCTACCTCTCTTCACTCACAAAAATTAACTTAAGATGGATAAAAGACTTATATCTAAGACAAGAAAACATCAGAATTCTAGAAGAAAATGTTAGAAAAAATCTTCTAGATATTTGACTAGGTAGAGAATTTACGAAAAAGACCCCAATGGCAGTCACAGCAATAGAAAAAGTTAATAAATGGGATTTGATTAGACTAAAAAGTAATGCACAGCCAAGGAAACAATCAACAAAGTAAATAGACAGCCTACAGATGGGAAAAATTATTTGCAAATGAGACATCTGATAAAGGGGTAGTAACAAGAATCTAAAAAGAACTCAAACAAATCAGCAAGAAAAAAAATAAACAACACCATTAAAAAGGAAAAGAAGAAAGACAAATAAGCAATGAACATATGCAAAAATCCTCAACTTCACTAATCATCGGGGAAATGTAAATTAAAACTACAACCACCTCATTTATAATGGATTGTATTGAAACATCCAAAAACAATAGATTCTGGCATAGGTAGAAAATGGAAGCCTTCTATATTGTTGGTGAGACTGCAAATCAGTATAGTCTCTATGGAGACCAGTATGGAGAACTAAAAGAACTTAAAGTACATCTACCATTTTATCCAGCAATCTCGATTTTTGGTATTTACCCAAAGGGGAAAAAAAACTTTTTATCTAAAAGACACCTGCACTCAAATGTTTATTGCAACAGAATTCACAACTGTAAAGATATAGAATCAACACAAGAGCACATCAATTCATGAGCGAGTTAATAAAGTGTGGTATATGTACACCATAAAGTACTATTCAGCCATAAAAAGAGATGAATTAAGTCTTTTTTAATAATTTGAATGAATCTGGAAATGATTGTCCTAAGTCTAGTATCTAAAGAATGGAAAAACAAATACCACACGTATTCACTATTAAATTGCAACTAATTAATGGGCATATATATACACCAAGGGAAATAAAACTCAGTAGAAATCAACCATGGGGGAGAGGAAGCGGGATGAGGGGAGGAGAAACAAACCTACCTAATAGGCACTATGATCACTATTTGGGTGATGGGGATGCCTATATCCATGACTCAAGCATTACAAAAGTTATCCATGTAGCCTAAAACATTCGCACATCCTTAATATTTTGAAATTTTTAAAAAATGAGACCAAATTGAAAATTTCAAAAAATCAGACCAAATTATCCTTCTTTGCCATTAATATGACCTTATATCTAGAAAACCTTCAAGACTCCACCAAAAGGGTTGTAGAACTAATCAATCAATTCTGTAAAGTCTCAAGTTACAAAATCAATGTATACAAATCAGTAGTATTTATATATACTAATAACATTAAGCCTCGTATCAACTCAAGGACTCAAAACTATTTACAATAGCTACAAAGAAATTAGTCATAAAATACTCATGAATATACTTAACCAATGAGGCTAAAGCTTTCCACAAGGATAACTAGAAAGTACTCCAAGAAGAAATCATAAATGACACAAACAAATGTAAAAACATCCCAAGTTCATGAATTGGTAGTATCAACATTGTTAAAACGTACAATGTGATTTATAGACACAACACAATTCTCAGAATACCAACATCATTTTTTATAGAACTAGAAATAATAATCATCAATCACATTTGGAACGAAAAAAGAGCCTGAATAGCCAAAGCAATCTTAAGCAAAAAGAACAAATCTAAAGGCATCATATGACCTGATTTCAAATTATACTACAAGGCCAAAACAGCATGGTACTGATATAAAAGTAGACACATAAACTGATAGAACAGAACAGAGAACTCAAAAATAAAGCTATATAGTTATGATTAACTGAACTTCAGAGCAGATTAAATAGGATGTCCTATTTAACAAATAGTTCTGGGAAAATTTGATAGCCACATACCTAAAAATTAAATGGGATCCCTATCTCTTGCCATATATAAAAACTAATTTACAATGGATTAAATACTTAACCATAATGCATGAAACCATAACATTTCTAGGAAAAGCATGTAGGAAAAACTCTCCTAGACATAGGCCTATGCAAAAAAAAAGTATAAGAAAATCCCAAAGATGAATTTAACAGCAAAAATAAATACAAAGGACTTGATTAAATTTAAAACCTGCATAGAAAGGGAAACAATAAAGTAAATAGACAATCTAGAAGATGATATTCGCAAACCATACACCCCCCAAAAGACTAATAATATCTAGAATCTACAAAGAATTCAAGTAAATCAGCAAATAAAACACAAACAACCTGATCAAAAAGTGGGTAAAAAACATGAACATATTTTTTCTCAAAGAAAGAGAGATAAATAGCAAATAAACATGAAAAAAAGTGTTCAACATTACTAATCATTGGGGAAATACAAATTTAAACCACAATGAGATATCACCTTAACCCAGTTAGAATGACTTTTATTAAAAAGCCCAAAGATAATATAGTAGACGCTGGTGTGGATGCAGAAAGAAAGGAATGCTTCTACCCTGTTGGTGGGATTACAAATTAATATTATTTCTATGATAGAAAGTAGTGATACAATTATCACTAATATGCATAGGTGATTTCTGTTTTATTCTTTTTTTGTGTGTTCAAAATTCATACAAAAAGGAATATCCATACTAGTAATGAAATAATAATAATACTAAAAAGGAAACCTTTATGAACATAGATTACTGTGAGAGTAGTTATCATACTAGTGAAGGCTTCAGCCATAGGCATTAGTTTTAGAAACTGGACTTGGCTTTGAAAGGTTTCTCCATTTCATTAGCTGAACACATACAACCAATAAAATCTCACAGTGATTTGAATGAGTCATTATGAAGCAAAAGACAAAAAAAAAAAAATGGTTTTCTAATGTTTTTGAATTCCTAGTCATATGGCTTTGCCCTTCAGTTAAAACAATCCTTTTCTTGAATCTGACCACATCCTTCACTGACAGCTTTTTGTCATAAATAAAAAACACAATAATGAAAAGATAGAATAATTCAAATCTCAGACTGATTTATAATGACAGCTTGTCTGATACAGAGGAGATGAAAAATTGAGTAGATTCTGTGAAGTGAAAATTCCCAATTATGTTGTTCCCTTGTATTAATTAAATAGGTGCTAGGTAGTATTCAGAGCAGCACCTCTGAGACCTCAGTGTACAGGATTACTTACAGTGGTTAAATATTATGCTCTTCACAATGAGAGCACTAATGGAATTCCTGATTGGGCATCTATTAGGTGCAAAGTATAGCTCCACTTGGACTCCCTTCAGGAGTTACTGACTAATCCCAAGACATCTCTTCCATTTTACCAAATCTTTGCTCATTAAGAAAAGAAAGTCTGCCTTCATAGCCTCCCAAAGTTTATCAAATATGCTACTGACAAAATTATTTTTATTAAAAATCTTAGCTCAATTTCACCACTACCATTTTATTCTATCATTCTCCTCCAAAAAGGAATAATTCACTGGGTTTGATATGCACAAAAGAAATGATTCATATTTTTAGCCTAAAATTTAAGATCTTCTAGAAATTCAGCTATCTCAACCATGCCCGTGGTGAGCTCAACCACGCCCATGAAGATTGTGACTTCAGAACCTGCAGTTTTGACAAAATTTAATTTCTGAGCTCCAGATTCTTTTTTTATTGTTGGGGATTCATTGAGGGTACAAAGAACCAGGTTACACCGATTGTATTTGTTAAATAAAGACCCTCTTATAATTCAGTCCTGCCACCAACAGGTGTACAACACACCATGATCCCCCCACCCCCTCCCTCCTTCCTTCTCTCTGCTCTCCCTGTCCCCCAAACCCCACTGTGTACTAGGTCATTAATTGTCCTCATATCAGAATTGAGTACATAGAATTCTTGTTTCTCCATTCTTGTGATGCTTTACTAAGAGTAATGTGTTCCACTTCCATCCAAGTTAATACAAAAGATGTAAGGTCTCCATCGTTTTCAGTGGCTGAATAGTATTCCATGGTATATATATACCACAGCTTGTTAATCCATTCCTGGGTTGCTGGGCATTTAGGCTGTTTCCACATTGTGGCAATTGCAAACTGAGCTGCAATAAATAGTCAAGTGCAAGTGTCCTTATGGTAAAAGGATTTTTTTTTTCTTTTGGATAGATGCCCAATAATGGGATTGCAGGATCAAATGGGAGGTCTAGTTTGAGTTCTTTGAGGTTTCTCTATACTTCTTTCCCAAAAGGTTGTATTAGTTTACAGTACCACCAGTAGAGTAAAAGTGATATTCTGCAGTTTTGAGATTTTGTGATGTGGGCCATTTTTACTGGGGTTATATGATATCTCAGGGTGATTTTGATATGCATTTCTCTAATAATTAGGAACAGTGAGCATTTTCTCATATGCTTGTTAGCCATTCATCTGTCTGCTTTAGAGAAGGTTCTATTCATCTCTCTTGCCCATTGATATAAGTGATTGTTGGCTCTTTTTATGTTGATTAATTTGAGTTCTCTTTAGATTCTAGTTATCAGACTTTTGTCTAATTCAAAATATACAAATATCCTTTCCCATTGTGTAGGTTACCTTTTGCTTTGGTTGTTTTCTCCTTAGTTACACAGAAGCTTTTTAGTTTAATTCAGTCTGATTGGTTCATTTTTGTTGTTGGGATTGCCAAGGAAGTCTTCCTCATAAAGTTTTTCCCCAGGCCAATAGCTTCAAGTGTTTTCTCCACACTTTCTTTGAAAATTTTTATTGTTTCATGCCTTAAATTTAGGTCTGTTATCCATTTTGGGTTTGTTTTTCTTTTTTTTTTTTTTTATTGAATGGTAACTGTGTACATTAATGCACTTCTGGGG